>NW_027192845.1:300000-392208 GCF_949987515.2 Delphinus delphis
TTGGCCAAGTGCATCATTGTGGACGTTCTGCCTCTTTTCCTATGCTTTCAATGCAATTCCAGTCTACCTCCTGAAATCGGTTTCCTGCAATTCTGCCCCGCTTTCAAGTCCTCTTGGCAGCCTTACTTCCGTCTATTTTTGGACGATAGCTGTCATTTATAACTCTGCAGGTTTGTGAATTACAGTGCCCCTGAGCTCCTTTCTTCAACTCGATTTCTTGTGACCTGGCCGCAACACCGCAGGATGGCTTCAGGCCCTAATCTGGTTCCGGCCCGGCACGCTGAGCCTTTGGTTAATTCCTCTTCCTGGTGGGAAATGAGAGTTAAATTTGCCCGTCCAGACACCTCCAGCTAGCCTCTCATTGGTTCTCGCTATTCCTGTTCATCTTCCGCAGAAATTGCAAACTGGGCCAAACAGGAGGTTAAAGGGACTGACTCTCCAAGTGGGGAGAGTGTTAGTAAAGCGTCTGGAATGTTGCACCCGAGTACCAGGGAAGGAAAACTGAGACATATTTGAAGACGTCTCCCGTTCACATGGTTGATCATACTTGGGTTCCACATGCATGTTTTAGCTGAAGGAAGAATACCTTAAACCTGGGTAGTTGAAACCCGTGGAATGGGTACCATGCAATATGACTTCAAAGGGTCTTCATTTGCTCACCGAACCTCTCCAATCCTATCACTGCTGCGTTTATGCCCCTGTACACATGCTTGATTCTCTTTCGGAGACATAGCAATCCATAGGTTTTAAGATACTTACAAGTCAGGTACATTCTTAGGCGTTTAATATGCGGTGTTGAGTCCATTTCGTTGAGCAAGGAGTAGCTCTTGTCTATTCCATATTTGGCTTAAGGAACTTTATCTGTGCTCATTTCAATCTCTGGTTTTATGCAGCACCCCAACTCACCTTTACCCTTAAGCAAGCATAAGTTGTTTTTCTAAATTTGAGACCCTGTTCTGTTCTGTAATTCAGTTCCTGTGTAGCCAAGTTTCCATTCCGTGTATTACTGATATCTTATGATGTTTCTTTTTCTGTGTGACTTATTTCAGTTAGAATCATCATACCTGAATCCACTCATTGTGCTGCTAAGGGCCTGATGACATAGATTTCATTGCTGAGTGATATTGCTTTGTAAGTAAATACCACAACTTCTTTATCCATTTTTCACTTTCTGCGATGTTGAACTTGTACTGTAAACGAGGTTCTTGTAAAAAGAGGCGTCCCAAACTTTGGGGTGGCTGTGTCTTTTTGATTTTAATTTCCCTAAGCTATAGGACCATAAGTGGCAGTGCCCTAGGCTCTGTTGCTTTGTTTCTTAGATGTTTCAGGAAACACCATACACTTCTCCCGAGTGGTTGTTGGCAATTTACATCCCGCCCATCAGCATAACAAGGCTCCCAGTTCTCCATGGCCTGTCCTGCCTTTCTGGATTTTACACTTTTTTCAGATGGCTCTTTTGACCGGGGGGAAGTGAGACTTCATTGTAGTGCAGATTTCCTTTGCAAGCTTGCTTGGTTGGCCAAAAAGGGCGTATGCGTTTTTTCCTGAATATATTCAGGAAAAAACGCATACGCCCTTTTTGGCCAAGTGCATCATTGTGGACGTTCTGCCTCTTTTCCTATGCTTTCAATGCAATTCCAGTCTACCTCCTGAAATCGGTTTCCTGCAATTCTGCCCCGCTTTCAAGTCCTCTTGGCAGCCTTACTTCAGTCTATTTTTGGACGATAGCTGTCATTTATAACTCTGCAGGTTTGTGAATTACAGTGCCCCTGAGCTCCTTTCTTCAACTCGATTTCTTGTGACCTGGCCGCAACACCGCAGGATGGCTTCAGGCCCTAATTTGGTGCCGGCCCGGCACGCTGAGCCTTTGGTTAATTCCTCTTCCTGGTGGGAAATGAGAGTTAAATTTGCCCGTCCAGACACCTTCAGCTAGCCTCTCATTGGTTCTCGCTATTCCTGTTCATCTTCCGCAGAAATTGCAAACTGGGCCAAACAGGAGGTTAAAGGCGCTGACTCTCCAAGTGGGGAGAGTGTTAGTAAAGCGTCTGGAATGTTGCACCCGAGTACCAGGGGAGGAAAACTGAGACATATTTGAACACGTCTCCCGTTCACATGGTTGATCATACTTGGGTTCCACATGCATGTTTTAGCTGAAGGAAGAATACCTTAAACCTGGAGAGTTGAGACCCGTGTAATGGGTACCATGCAATATGACTTCAAAGGGTCTTCATTTGCTCACCGAACCTCTCCAATCCTATCACTGCTGCGTTTATGCCCCTGTACACATGCTTGATTCTCTTTCGGAGACATAGCAATCCATAGGTTTTACGATACTTACTAGTCAGGTACATTCTTAGGCGTTTAATATGCGGTGTTGAGTCCATTTCGTTGAGCAAGGAGTAGCTCTTGTCTATTCCATGTTTGACTTAAGGAACTTTATCTGTGCTCATTTCAATCTCTGGTTTTATGCAGCACCCCAACTCACCTTTACCCTTAAGCAAGCATAAGTTGGTTTTCTAAATTTGAGACCCTGTTCTGTTCTGTAATTCAGTTCCTGTGTAGCCAAGTTTACATTCCGTGTATTACTGATATCTTATGATGTTTCTTTTTCTGTGTGACTTATTTCAGTTAGAATCATCATACCTGAATCCACTCATTGTGATGCTAAGGGCCTGATGACATAGATTTCATTGCTGAGTGATATTGCTTTGTAAGTAAATACCACAACTTCTTTATCCATTTTTCACTTTCTGCGATGTTGAACTTGTACTGTAAACGAGGTTCTTGTAAAAAGAGGCGTCCCAAACTTTGGGGTGGCTGTGTCTTTTTGATTTTAATTTCCCTAAGCTATAGGACCATAAGTGGCAGTGCCCTAGGCTCTGTTGCTTTGTTTCTTAGATGTTTCAGGAAACACCATACACTTCTCCCGAGTGGTTGTTGGCAATTTACATCCCGCCCATCAGCATAACAAGGCTCCCAGTTCTCCATGGCCTGTCCTGCCTTTCTGGATTTTACACTTTTTTCAGATGGCTCTTTTGACCGGGGGGAAGTGAGACTTCATTGTAGTGCAGATTTCCTTTGCAAGCTTGCTTGGTTGGCCAAAAAGGGCGTATGCGTTTTTTCCTGAATATATTCAGGAAAAAACGCATACGCCCTTTTTGGCCAAGTGCATCATTGTGGACGTTCTGCCTCTTTTCCTATGCTTTCAATGCAATTCCAGTCTACCTCCTGAAATCGGTTTCCTGCAATTCTGCCCCGCTTTCAAGTCCTCTTGGCAGCCTTACTTCAGTCTAGTTTTGGACGATAGCTGTCATTTATAACTCTGCAGGTTTGTGAATTACAGTGCCCCTGAGCTCCTTTCTTCAACTCGCTTTCTTGTGACCTGGCCGCAACACCGCAGGATGGCTTCATGCCCTAATCTGGTTCCGGCCCATCCCGCTGAGCCTTTGGTTAATTCCTCTTCCTGGTGGGAAATGAGAGTTAAATTTGCCCGTCCAGACACCTCCAGCTAGCCTCTCATTGGTTCTCGCTATTCCTGTTCATCTTCCGCAGAAATTGCAAACTGGGCCAAACAGGAGGTTAAAGGGACTGACTCTCCAAGTGGGGAGAGTGTTAGTAAAGCGTCTGGAATGTTGCACCCGAGTACCAGGGGAGGAAAACTGAGACATATTTGAACATGTCTCCCAATCACATGGTTGATCATACTCTAGGTTCCACATGCATGTTTTAGCTGAAGGAAGAATACCTTAAACCTGGGTAGTTGAAACCCGTGGAATGGGTACCATGCAATATGACTTCAAAGGGTCTTCATTTGCTCACCGAACCTCTCCAATCCTATCACTGCTGCGTTTATGCCCCTGTACACATGCTTGATTCTCTTTCGGAGACATAGCAATCCATAGGTTTTAAGATACTTACAAGTCAGGTACATTCTTAGGCGTTTAATATGCGGTGTTGAGTCCATTTCGTTGAGCAAGGAGTAGCTCTTGTCTATTCCATATTTGGCTTAAGGAACTTTATCTGTGCTCATTTCAATCTCTGGTTTTATGCAGCACCCCAACTCACCTTTACCCTTAAGCAAGCATAAGTTGTTTTTCTAAATTTGAGACCCTGTTCTGTTCTGTAATTCAGTTCCTGTGTAGCCAAGTTTCCATTCCGTGTATTACTGATATCTTATGATGTTTCTTTTTCTGTGTGACTTATTTCAGTTAGAATCATCATACCTGAATCCACTCATTGTGCTGCTAAGGGCCTGATGACATAGATTTCATTGCTGAGTGATATTGCTTTGTAAGTGAATACCACAACTTCTTTATCCATTTTTCACTTTCTGCGATGTTGAACTTGTACTGTAAACGAGGTTCTTGTAAACAGAGCCGTTCCAAACTTTGGGGTGGCTGTGTCTTTTTGATTTTAATTTCCCTAAGCTATAGGACCATAAGTGGAAGTGCCCTAGGCTCTGTTGCTTTGTTTTTTAGATGTTTCAGGAAACACCATACACTTCTCCCAAGTGTCTGTTGGCAATTTACATCCCGCCCTTCAGCATAACAAGGCTCCCAGTTCTCAATGGCCTGTTGCCTTTCTGGATTTTACACTTTTTTCAGATGGCCCTTTTGACCGGGGGGAAGTGAGACTTCATTGTAGTGCAGATTTCCTTTGCAAACTTGCTTGGTTGGCCAAAAAGGGCGTATGCGTTTTTTCCTGAATATATTCAGGAAAAAACGCATACGCCCTTTTTGGCCAAGTGCATCATTGTGGACGTTCTGCCTCTTTTCCTATGCTTTCAATGCAATTCCAGTCTACCTTCTGAAATTGGTTTCCTGCAATTCTGCCCCGCTTTCAAGTCCTCTTAGCAGCCTTCCTTCAGTCTATTTTTGGACGATAGCTGTCATTTATAACTCTGCAGGTTTGTGAATTACAGTGCCCCTGAGCTCCTTTCTTCAACTCGATTTCTTCTGACCTGGCCGCAACACCGCAGGATGGCTTCAGGCCCTAATCTGGTTCCGGCCCGGCACGCTGAGCCTTTGGTTAATTCCTCTTCCTGGTGGGAAATGAGAGTTAAATTTGCCCGTCCAGACACCTCTAGCTAGCCTCTCATTGGTTCTCGCTATTCCTGTTCATCTTCCGCAGAAATTGCAAACTGGGCCAAACAGGAGGTTAAAGGGACTGACTCTCCAAGTGGGGAGAGTGTTAGTAAAGTGTCTGGAATGTTGCACCCGAGTACCAGGGGAGGAAACCTGAGACATATTTGAACACGTCTCCCGATCACATGGTTGATCATACTCTAGGTTCCACATGCATGTTTTAGCTGAAGGAAGAATACCTTAAACCTGGGTAGTTGAAACCCGTGGAATGGGTACCATGCAATATGACTTCAAAGGGTCTTCATTTGCTCACCGAACCTCTCCAATCCTATCACTGCTGCGTTTATGCCCCTGTACACATGCCTGATTCTCTTTCGGAGACATAGCAATCCATAGGTTTTAAGATACTTACTAGTCAGGTACATTCTTAGGCGTTTAATATGGGGTGTTGAGTCCATTTCGTTGAGCAAGGAGTAGCTCTTGTCTATTCCATATTTGGCTTAAGGAACTTTATCTGTGCTCATTTCAATCTCTGGTTTTATGCAGCACCCCAACTCACCTTTACCCTTAAGCAAGAATAAGTTGGTTTTCTAAATTTGAGACCCTGTTCTGTTCTGTAATTCAGTTCCTGTGTAGCCAAGTTTCCATTCCGTGTATTACTGATATCTTATGATGTTTCTTTTTCTGTGTGACTTATTTCAGTTAGAATCATCATACCTGAATCCACTCATTGTGCTGCTAAGTGCCTGATGACACAGATTTCATTGCTGAGTGATATTGCTTTGTAAGTAAATACCACAACTTCTTTATCCATTTTTCACTTTCTGCGATGTTGAACTTGTACTGTAAACGAGGTTCTTGTAAACAGAGCTGTTCCAAACTTTGGGGTGGCTGTGTCTTTTTGATTTTAATTTCCCTAAGCTATAGGACCATAAGTGGCAGTGCCCTAGGCTCTGTTGCTTTGTTTTTTAGATGTTTCAGGAAACACCATACACTTCTCCCGAGTGGTTGTTGGCAATTTACATCCCACCCATCAGCATAACAAGGCTCCCAGTTCTCCATGGCCTGTCCTGCCTTTCTGGATTTTACACTTTTTTCAGATGGCCCTTTTGACCGGGGGGAAGTGAGACTTCATTGTAGTGCAGATTTCCTTTGCAAGCTTGCTTGGTTGGCCAAAAAGGGCGTATGCGTTTTTTCCTGAATATATTCAGGAAAAAATGCATACGCCCTTTTTGGCCAAGTGCATCATTGTGGACGTTCTGCCTCTTTTCCTATGCTTTCAATGCAATTCCAGTCTACCTCCTGAAATCGGTTTCCTGCAATTCTGCCCCGCTTTCAAGTCCTCTTGGCAGCCTTACTTCAGTCTATTTTTGGACGATAGCTGTCATTTATAACTCTGCAGGTTTGTGAATTACAGTGCCCCTGAGCTCCTTTCTTCAACTCGCTTTCTTGTGACCTGGCCGCAACACCGCAGGATGGCTTCAGGCCCTAATCTGGTTCCGGCACGGCACGCTGAGCCTTTGGTTATTTCCTCTTCCTGGTGGGAAATGAGAGTTAAATTTGCCCGTCCAGACACCTCCAGCTAGTCTCTCATTGGTTCTCGCTATTCCTGTTCATCTTCCGCAGAAATTGCAAACTGGGCCAAACAGGAGGTTAAAGGCGCAGACTCTCCAAGTGGGGAGAGTGTTAGTAAAGCATCTGGAATGTTGCACCCGAGTACCAGGGGAGGAAAACTGAGACATATTTGAACACGTCTCCCGTTCACATGGTTGATCATACTTGGGTTCCACATGCATGTTTTAGCTGAAGGAAGAATACCTTAAACCTGGAGAGTTGAGACCCGTGGAATGGGTACCATGCAATATGACTTCAAAGGGTCTTCATTTGCTCACCGAACCTCTCCAATCCTATCACTGCTGCGTTTATGCCCCTGTACACATGCTTGATTCTCTTTCGGAGACATAGCAATCCATAGGTTTTACGATACTTACTAGTCAGGTACATTCTTAGGCGTTTAATATGCGGTGTTGAGTCCATTTCGTTGAGCAAGGAGTAGCTCTTGTCTATTCCATATTTGACTTAAGGAACTTTATCTGTGCTCATTTCAGTCTCTGGTTTTATGCAGCACCCCAACTCACCTTTACCCTTAAGCAAGCATAAGTTGGTTTTCTAAATTTGAGACCCTGTTCTGTTCTGTAATTCAGTTCCTGTGTAGCCAAGTTTCCATTCCGTGTATTACTTATATCTTATGATGTTTCTTTTTCTGTGTGACTTATTTCAGTTAGAATCATCATACCTGAATCCACTCATTGTGCTGCTAAGGGCCTGATGACATAGATTTCATTGCTGAGTGATATTGCTTTGTAAGTGAATACCACAACTTCTTTATCCATTTTTCACTTTCTGCGATGTTGAACTTGTACTGTAAATGAGGTTCTTGTAAACAGAGCCGTTCCAAACTTTGGGGTGGCTGTGTCTTTTTGATTTTAATTTCCCTAAGCTATAGGACCATAAGTGGAAGTGCCCTAGGCTCTGTTGCTTTGTTTTTTAGATGTTTCAGGAAACACCATACACTTCTCCCAAGTGTCTGTTGGCAATTTACATCCCGCCCATCAGCATAACAAGGCTCCCAGTTCTCAATGGCCTGTTGCCTTTCTGGATTTTACACTTTTTTCAGATGGCCCTTTTGACCCGGGGGAAGTGAGACTTCATTGTAGTGCAGATGTCCTTTGCAAGCTTGCTTGGTTGGCCAAAAAGGGCGTATGCGTTTTTTCCTGAATATATTCAGGAAAAAACGCATACGCCCTTTTTGGCCAAGTGCATCATTGTGGACGTTCTGCCTCTTTTCCTATGCTTTCAATGCAATTCCAGTCTACCTTCTGAAATTGGTTTCCTGCAATTCTGCCCCGCTTTCAAGTCCTCTTGGCAGCCTTACTTCAGTCTATTTTTGGACGATAGCTGTCATTTATAATTCTGCAGGTTTGTGAATTACAGTGCCCCTGAGCTCCTTTCTTCAACTCGATTTCTTGTGACCTGGCCGCAACACCGCAGGATGGCTTCAGGCCCTAATCTGGTTCCGGCCCGGCACGCTGAGCCTTTGGTTAATTCCTCTTCCTGGTGGGAAATGAGAGTTAAATTTCCCGTCCAGACACCTCCAGCTAGCCTCTCATTGGTTCTCGCTATTCCTGTTCATCTTCCACAGAAATTGCAAACTGGGCCAAACAGGAGGTTAAAGGGACTGACTCTCCAAGTGGGGAGAGTGTTAGTAAAGCGTCTGGAATGTTGAACCCGAGTACCAGGGGAGGAAAACTGAGACATATTTGAACACGTCTCCCGATCACATGGTTGATCATACTCTAGGTTCCACATGCATGTTTTAGCTGAAGGAAGAATACCTTAAACCTGGGTAGTTGAAACCCGTGGAATGGGTACCATGCAATATGACTTCAAAGGGTCTTCATTTGCTCACCGAACCTCTCCAATCCTATCACTGCTGCGTTTATGCCCCTGTACACATGCTTGATTCTCTTTCGGAGACATAGCAATCCATAGGTTTTAAGATACTTACTAGTCAGGTACATTCTTAGGCGTTTAATATGGGGTGTTGAGTCCATTTCGTTGAGCAAGGAGTAGCTCTTGTCTATTCCATATTTGGCTTAAGGAACTTTATCTGTGCTCATTTCAATCTCTGGTTTTATGCAGCACCCCAACTCACCTTTACCCTTAAGCAAGAATAAGTTGGTTTTCTAAATTTGAGACCCTGTTCTGTTCTGTAATTCAGTTCCTGTGTAGCCAAGTTTCCATTCCGTGTATTACTGATATCTTATGATGTTTCTTTTTCTGTGTGACTTATTTCAGTTAGAATCATCATACCTGAATCCACTCATTGTGCTGCTAAGGGCCTGATGACACAGATTTCATTGCTGAGTGATATTGCTTTGTAAGTAAATACCACAACTTCTTTATACATTTTTCACTTTCTGCGATGTTGAACTTGTACTGTAAACGAGGTTCTTGTAAACAGAGCCGTTCCAAACTTTGGGGTGGCTGTGTCTTTTTGATTTTAATTTCCCTAAGCTATAGGACCATAAGTGGAAGTGCCCTAGGTTCTGTTGCTTTGTTTTTTAGATGTTTCAGGAAACACCATACACTTCTCCCGAGTGGTTGTTGGCAATTTACATCCCGCCCATCAGCATAACAAGGCTCCCAGTTCTCCATGGCCTGTCCTGCCTTTCTGGATTTTACACTTTTTTCAGATGGCCCTTTTGACCGGGGGGAAGTGAGACTTCATTGTAGTGCAGATTTCCTTTGCAAACTTGCTTGGTTGGCCAAAAAGTGCGTATGCGTTTTTTCCTGAATATATTCAGGACAAAACGCATACGCCCTTTTTGGCCAAGTGCATCATTGTGGACGTTCTTCCTCTTTTCCTATGCTTTCAATGCAATTCCAGTCTACCTCCTGAAATCGGTTTCCTGCAATTCTGCCCCGCTTTCAAGTCCTCTTGGCAGCCTTACTTCAGTCTATTTTTGGACGATAGCTGTCATTTATAACTCTGCAGGTTTGTGAATTACAGTGCCCCTGAGCTCCTTTCTTCAACTTGCTTTCTTGTGACCTGGCCGCAACACCGCAGGATGGCTTCAGGCCCTAATCTGGTTCCGGCACGGCACGCTGAGCCTTTGGTTATTTCCTCTTCCTGGTGGGAAATGAGAGTTAAATTTGCCCGTCCAGACACCTCCAGCTAGTCTCTCATTGGTTCTCGCTATTCCTGTTCATCTTCCGCAGAAATTGCAAACTGGGCCAAACAGGAGGTTAAAGGCGCTGACTCTCCAAGTGGGGAGAGAGTTAGTAAAGCATCTGGAATGTTGCACCCGAGTACCAGGGGAGGAAAACTGAGACATATTTGAACACGTCTCCCGTTCACATGGTTGATCATACTTGGGTTCCACATGCATGTTTTAGCTGAAGGAAGAATACCTTAAACCTGGAGAGTTGAGACCCGTGTAATGGGTACCATGCAATATGACTTCAAAGTGTCTTCATTTGCTCACCGAACCTCTCCAATCCTATCACTGCTGCGTTTATGCCCCTGTACACATGCTTGATTCTCTTTTGGAGACATAGCAATCCATAGGTTTTACGATACTTACTAGTCAGGTACATTCTTAGGCGTTTAATATGCGGTGTTGAGTCCATTTCGTTGAGCAAGGAGTAGCTTTTGTCTATTCCATATTTGGCTTAAGGAACTTTATCTGTGCTCATTTCAATCTCTGGTTTTATGCAGCACCCCAACTCACCTTTACCCTTAAGCAAGCATAAGTTGGTTTTCTAAATTTGAGACTCTGTTCTGTTCTGTAATTCAGTTCCTGTGTAGCCAAGTTTACATTCCGTGTATTACTGATATCTTATGATGTTTCTTTTTCTGTGTGACTTATTTCAGTTAGAATCATCATACCTGAATCCACTCATTGTGATGCTAAGGGCCTGATGACATAGATTTCATTGCTGAGTGATATTGCTTTGTAAGTAAATACCACAACTTCTTTATCCATTTTTCACTTTCTGCGATGTTGAACTTGTACTGTAAACGAGGTTCTTGTAAACAGAGGCGTCCCAAACTTTGGGGTGGCTGTGTCTTTTTGATTTTAATTTCCCTAAGCTATAGGACCATAAGTGGCAGTGCCCTAGGCTCTGTTGCTTTGTTTTTTAGATGTTTCAGGAAACACCATACACTTCTCCCGAGTGTCTGTTGGCAATTTACATCCCGCCCATCAGCATAACAAGGCTCCCAGTTCTCCATGGCCTGTCCTGCCTTTCTGGATTTTACACTTTTTTCAGATGGCCCTTTTGACCGGGGGGAAGTGAGACTTCATTGTAGTGCAGATTTCCTTTGCAAGCTTGCTTGGTTGGCCAAAAAGGGCGTATGCGTTTTTTCCTGAATATATTCAGGAAAAAACGCATACGCCCTTTTTGGCCAAGTGCATCATTGTGGACGTTCTGCCTCTTTTCCTATGCTTTCAATGCAATTCCAGTCTACCTCCTGAAATCGGTTTCCTGCAATTCTGCCCCGCTTTCAAGTCCTCTTGGCAGCCTTACTTCAGTCTATTTTTGGACGATAGCTGTCATTTATAACTCTGCAGGTTTGTGAATTACAGTGCCCCTGAGCTCCTTTCTTCAACTCGCTTTCTTGTGACCTGGCCGCAACACCGCAGGATGGCTTCAGGCCCTAATCTGGTTCCAGCCCGGCCTGCTGAGCCTTTGGTTAATTCCTCTTCCTGGTGGGAAATGAGAGTTAAATTTGCCCGTCCAGACACCTCCAGCTAGCCTCTCATTGGTTCTCGCTATTCCTGTTCATCTTCCGCAGAAATTGCAAACTGGGCCAAACAGGAGGTTAAAGGGACTGACTCTCCAAGTGGGGAGAGTGTTAGTATAGCGTCTGGAATGTTGCACCCGAGTACCAGGGGAGGAAAACTGAGACATATTTGAACATGTCTCCCGATCACATGGTTGATCATACTCTAGGTTCCACATGCATGTTTTAGCTGAAGGAAGAATACCTTAAACCTGGGTAGTTGAAACCCGTGGAATGGGTACCATGCAATATGACTTCAAAGGGTCTTCATTTGCTCACCGAACCTCTCCAATCCTATCACTGCTGCGTTTATGCCCCTGTACACATGCTTGATTCTCTTTCGGAGACATAGCAATCCATAGGTTTTAAGATACTTACAAGTCAGGTACATTCTTAGGCGTTTAATATGCGGTGTTGAGTCCATTTCGTTGAGCAAGGAGTAGCTCTTGTCTATTCCATATTTGGCTTAAGGAACTTTATCTGTGCTCATTTCAATCTCTGGTTTTATGCAGCACCCCAACTCACCTTTACCCTTAAGCAAGCATAAGTTGGTTTTCTAAATTTGAGACCCTGTTCTGTTCTGTAATTCAGTTCCTGTGTAGCCAAGTTTCCATTCCGTGTATTACTGATATCTTATGATGTTTCTTTTTCTGTGTGACTTATTTCAGTTAGAATCATCATACCTGAATCCACTCATTGTGCTGCTAAGGGCCTGATGACATAGATTTCATTGCTGAGTGATATTGCTTTGTAAGTGAATACCACAACTTCTTTATCCATTTTTCACTTTCTGCGATGTTGAACTTGTACTGTAAACGAGGTTCTTGTAAACAGAGCCGTTCCAAACTTTGGGGTGGCTGTGTCTTTTTGATTTTAATTTCCCTAAGCTATAGGACCATAAGTGGAAGTGCCCTAGGCTCTGTTGCTTTGTTTTTTAGATGTTTCAGGAAACACCATACACTTCTCCCAAGTGTCTGTTGGCAATTTACATCCCGCCCATCAGCATAACAAGGCTCCCAGTACTCAATGGCCTCTTGCCTTTCTGGATTTTACACTTTTTTCAGATGGCCCTTTTGACTGGGGGGAAGTGAGACTTCATTGCAGTGCAGATTTCCTTTGCAAGCTTGCCTGGTTGGCCAAAAAGGGCGTATGCGTTTTTTCCTGAATATATTCAGGAAAAAACGCATACGCCCTTTTTGGCCAAGTGCATCATTGTGGACGTTCTGCCTCTTTTCCTATGCTTTCAATGCAATTCCAGTCTACCTCCTGAAATCGGTTTCCTGCAATTCTGCCCCGCTTTCAAGTCCTCTTGGCAGCCTTACTTCAGTCTATTTTTGGACGATAGCTGTCATTTATAACTCTGCAGGTTTGTGAATTACAGTGCCCCTGAGCTCCTTTCTTCAACTCGCTTTCTTGTGACCTGGCCGCAACACCGCAGGATGGCTTCAGGCCCTAATCTGGTTCCGGCACGGCACGCTGAGCCTTTGGTTATTTCCTCTTCCTGGTGGGAAATGAGAGTTAAATTTGCCCGTCCAGACACCTCCAGCTAGTCTCTCATTGGTTCTCGCTATTCCTGTTCATCTTCCGCAGAAATTGCAAACTGGGCCAAACAGGAGGTTAAAGGGACTGACTCTCCAAGTGGGGAGAGTGTTAGTAAAGCGTCTGGAATGTTGCACCCGAGTACCAGGGGAGGAAAACTGAGACATATTTGAACACGTCTCCCGATCACATGGTTGATCATACTCTAGGTTCCACATGCATGTTTTAGCTGAAGGAAGAATACCTTAAACCTGGGTAGTTGAAACCCGTGGAATGGGTACCATGCAATATGACTTCAAAGGGTCTTCATTTGCTCACTGAACTTCTCCAATCCTATCACTGCTGCGTTTATGCCCCTGTACACATGCTTGATTCTCTTTCGGAGACATAGCAATCCATAGGTTTTAAGATACTTACAAGTCAGGTACATTCTTAGGCGTTTAATATGCGGTGTTGAGTCCATTTCGTTGAGCAAGGAGTAGCTCTTGTCTATTCCATATTTGGCTTAAGGAACTTTATCTGTGCTCATTTCAATCTCTGGTTTTATGCAGCACCCCAACTCACCTTTACCCTTAAGCAAGCATAAGTTGGTTTTCTAAATTTGAGACCCTGTTCTGTTCTGTAATTCAGTTCCTGTGTAGCCAAGTTTACATTCCGTGTATTACTGATATCTTATGATGTTTCTTTTTCTGTGTGACTTACTTCAGTTAGAATCATCATACCTGAATCCACTCATTGTGCTGCTAAGGGCCTGATGACACAGATTTCATTGCTGAGTGATATTGCTTTGTAAGTAAATACCACAACTTCTTTATCCATTTTTCACTTTCTGCGATGTTGAACTTGTACTGTAAACGAGGTTCTTGTAAACAGAGCCGTTCCAAACTTTGGGGTGGCTGTGTCTTTTTGATTTTAATTTCCAAATCTATAGGACCATAATTGGAAGTGCCCTAGGTTCTGTTGCTTTGTTTTTTAGATGTTTCAGGAAACACCATACACTTCTTCCGAGTGGTTGTTGGCAATCTACATCCCGCCCATCAGCATAACAAGGCTCCCAGTTCTCCATGGCCTGTCCTGCCTTTCTGGATTTTACACTTTTTTCAGATGGCCCTTTTGACCGGGGGGAAGTGAGACTTCATTGTAGTGCAGATTTCCTTTGCAAGCTTGCTTGGTTGGCCAAAAAGGGCGTATGCGTTTTTTCCTGAATATATTCAGGAAAAAACGCATACGCCCTTTTTGGCCAAGTGCATCATTGTGGACGTTCTGCCTCTTTTCCTATGCTTTCAATGCAATTCCAGTCTACCTCCTGAAATCGGTTTCCTGCAATTCTGCCCCGCTTTCAAGTCCTCTTGGCAGCCTTACTTCAGTGTATTTTTGGACGATAGCTGTCATTTATAACTCTGCAGGTTTGTGAATTACAGTGCCCCTGAGCTCCTTTCTTCAACTCGCTTTCTTTTGAGCTGGCCGCAACACCGCAGGATGGCTTCAGGCCCTAATCTGGTTCCGGTACGGCACGCTGAGCCTTTGGTTATTTCCTCTTCCTGGTGGGGAATGAGAGTTAAATTTGCCCGTCCAGACACCTCCAGCTAGCCTCTCATTGGTTCTCGCTATTCCTGTTCATCTTCCGCAGAAATTGCAAACTGGGCCAAACAGGAGGTTAAAGGGACTGACTCTCCAAGTGGGGAGAGTGTTAGTAAAGCGTCTGGAATGTTGCACCCGAGTACCAGGGGAGGAAAACTGAGACATATTTGAACACGTCTCCCGTTCACATGGTTGATCATACTTGGGTTCCACATGCATGTTTTAGCTGAAGGAAGAATACCTTAAACCTGGAGAGTTGAGACCCGTGTAATGGGTACCATGCAATATGACTTCAAAGGGTCTTCATTTGCTCACCGAACCTCTCCAATCCTATCACTGCTGCGTTTATGCCCATGTACACATGCTTGATTCTCTTTTGGAGACATAGCAATCCATAGGTTTTACGATACTTACTAGTCAGGTACATTCTTAGGCGTTTAATATGCGGTGTTGAGTCCATTTCGTTGAGCAAGGAGTAGCTCTTGTCTATTCCATATTTGACTTAAGGAACTTTATCTGTGCTCATTTCAATCTCTGGTTTTATGCAGCACCCCAACTCACCTTTACCCTTAAGCAAGCATAAGTTGGTTTTCTAAATTTGAGACCCTGTTCTGTTCTGTAATTCAGTTCCTGTGTAGCCAAGTTTACATTCCGTGTATTACTGATATCTTATGATGTTTCTTTTTCTGTGTGACTTATTTCAGTTAGAATCATCATACCTGAATCCACTCATTGTGCTGCTAAGGGCCTGATGACATAGATTTCATTGCTGAGTGATATTGCTTTGTAAGTAAATACCACAACTTCTTTATCCATTTTTCACTTTCTGTGATGTTGAACTTGTACTGTAAACGAGATTCTTGTAAACAGAGGCATCCCAAACTTTGGGGTGGCTGTGTCTTTTTGATTTTAATTTCCCTAAGCTATAGGACCATAAGTGGCAGTGCCCTAGGCTCTGTTGCTTTGTTTTTTAGATGTTTCAGGAAACACCATACACTTCTCCCGAGTGTCTGTTGGCAACTTACATCCCGCCCATCAGCATAACAAGGCTCCCAGTTCTCCATGGCCTGTCCTGCCTTTCTGGATTTTACACTTTTTTCAGATGGCCCTTTTGACCGGGGGGAAGTGAGACTTCATTGTAGTGCAGATTTCCTTTGCAAGCTTGCTTGGTTGGCCAAAAATGGCGTATGCGTTTTTTCCTGAATATATTCAGGAAAAAACGCATACGCCCTTTTTGGCCAAGTGCATCATTGTGGACGTTCTGCCTCTTTTCCTATGCTTTCAATGCAATTCCAGTCTACCTCCTGAAATCGGTTTCCTGCAATTCTGCCCCGCTTTGAAGTCCTCTTGGCAGCCTTACTTTAGTCTATTTTTGGACGATAGCTGTCATTTATAACTCTGCAGGTGTTTGAATTACAGTGCCCCTGAGCTCCTTTCTTCAACTCGCTTTCTTGTGACCTGGCCGCAACACCGCAGGATTGCTTCAGGCCCTAATCTGGTTCCGGTACGGCACGCTGAGCCTTTGGTTATTTCCTCTTCCTGGTGGGAAATGAGAGTTAAATTTGCCCGTCCAGACACCTCCAGCTAGCCTCTCATTGGTTCTCGCTATTCCTGTTCATCTTCCGCAGAAATTGCAAACTGGGCCAAACAGGAGGTTAAAGGCGCTGACTCTCCAAGTGGGGAGAGTGTTAGTAAAGCGTCTGGAATGTTGCACCCGAGTACCAGGGGAGGAAAACTGAGACATATTTGAACACGTCTCCCGTTCACATGGTTGATCATACTTGGGTTCCACATGCATGTTTTAGCTGAAGGAAGAATACCTTAAACCTGGAGAGTTGAGACCCGTGTAATGGGTACCATGCAATATGACTTCAAAGGGTCTTCATTTGCTCACCGAACCTCTCCAATCCTATCACTGCTGCGTTTATGCCCATGTACACATGCTTGATTCTCTTTTGGAGACATAGCAATCCATAGGTTTTACGATACTTACTAGTCAGGTACATTCTTAGGCGTTTAATATGCGGTGTTGAGTCCATTTCGTTGAGCAAGGAGTAGCTCTTGTCTATTCCATATTTGACTTAAGGAACTTTATCTGTGCTCATTTCAATCTCTGGTTTTATGCAGCACCCCAACTCACCTTTACCCTTAAGCAAGCATAAGTTGGTTTTCTAAATTTGAGACCCTGTTCTGTTCTGTAATTCAGTTCCTGTGTAGCCAAGTTTACATTCCGTGTATTACTGATATCTTATGATGTTTCTTTTTCTGTGTGACTTATTTCAGTTAGAATCATCATACCTGAATCCACTCATTGTGCTGCTAAGGGCCTGATGACATAGATTTCATTGCTGAGTGATATTGCTTTGTAAGTAAATACCACAACTTCTTTATCCATTTTTCACTTTCTGCGATGTTGAACTTGTACTGTAAACGAGATTCTTGTAAACAGAGGCGTCCCAAACTTTGGGGTGGCTGTGTCTTTTTGATTTTAATTTCCCTAAGCTATAGGACCATAAGTGGCAGTGCCCTAGGCTCTGTTGCTTTGTTTTTTAGATGTTTCAGGAAACACCATACACTTCTCCCGAGTGTCTGTTGGCAATTTACATCCCGCCCATCAGCATAACAAGGCTCCCAGTTCTCCATGGCCTGTCCTGCCTTTCTGGATTTTACACTTTTTTCAGATGGCCCTTTTGACCGGGGGGAAGTGAGACTTCATTGTAGTGCAGATTTCCTTTGCAAGCTTGCTTGGTTGGCCAAAAAGGGCGTATGCGTTTTTTCCTGAATATATTCAGGAAAAAACGCATACGCCCTTTTTGGCCAAGTGCATCATTGTGGACGTTCTGCCTCTTTTCCTATGCTTTCAATGCAATTCCAGTCTACCTCCTGAAATCGGTTTCCTGCAATTCTGCCCCGCTTTCAAGTCCTCTTGGCAGCCTTACTTCAGTCTATTTTTGGACGATAGCTGTCATTTATAACTCTGCAGGTTTGTGAATTACAGTGCCCCTGAGCTCCTTTCTTCAACTCGCTTTCTTGTGACCTGGCCGCAACACCGCAGGATGGCTTCAGGCCCTAATCTGGTTCCGGCCCGGCACGCTGAGCCTTTGGTTAATTCCTCTTCCTGGTGGGAAATGAGAGTTAAATTTGCCCGTCCAGACACCTCCAGCTAGCCTCTCATTGGTTCTCGCTATTCCTGTTCATCTTCCACAGAAATTGCAAACTGGGCCAAACAGGAGGTTAAAGTGACTGACTCTCCAAGTGGGGAGAGTGTTAGTAAAGCGTCTGGAATGTTGCACCCGAGTACCAGGGGAGGAAAACTGAGACATATTTGAACACGTCTCCCGATCACATGGTTGATCATACTCTAGGTTCCACATGCATGTTTTAGCTGAAGGAAGAATACCTTAAACCTGGGTAGTTGAAACCCGTGGAATGGGTACCATGCAATATGACTTCAAAGGGTCTTCATTTGCTCACCGAACCTCTCCAATCCTATCACTGCTGCGTTTATGCCCCTGTACACATGCTTGATTCTCTTTTGGAGACATAGCAATCCATAGGTTTTAAGATACTTACAAGTCAGGTACATCTTAGGCGTTTAATATGCGGTGTTGAGTCCATTTCGTTGAGCAAGGAGTAGCTCTTGTCTATTCCATATTTGGCTTAAGGAACTTTATCTGTGCTCATTTCAATCTCTGGTTTTATGCAGCACCCCAACTCACCTTTACCCTTAAGCAAGCATAAGTTGTTTTTCTAAATTTGAGGCCCTGTTCTGTTCTGTAATTCAGTTCCTGTGTAGCCAAGTTTACATTCCGTGTATTACTGATATCTTATGATGTTTCTTTTTCTGTGTGACTTATTTCAGTTAGAATCATCATACCTGAATCCACTCATTGTGCTGCTAAGGGCCTGATGACATAGATTTCATTGCTGAGTGATATTGCTTTGTAAGTGAATACCACAACTTCTTTATCCATTTTTCACTTTCTGCGATGTTGAACTTGTACTGTAAACGAGGTTCTTGTAAACAGAGCCATTCCAAACTTTGGGGTGGCTGTGTCTTTTTGATTTTAATTTCCCTAATCTATAGGACCATAAGTGGAAGTGCCCTAGGCTCTGTTGCTTTGTTTTTTAGATGTTTCAGGAAACACCATACACTTCTCCCAAGTGTCTGTTGGCAATTTACATCCCGCCCATCAGCATAACAAGGCTCCCAGTTCTCAATGGCCTGTTGCCTTTCTGGATTTTACACTTTTTTCAGATGGCCCTTTTGACCGGGGGGAAGTGAGACTTCATTGTAGTGCAGATTTCCTTTGCAAGCTTGCTTGGTTAGCCTAAAAGGGCGTATGCGTTTTTTCCTGAATATATTCAGGAAAAAACGCATACGCCCTTTTTGGCCAAGTGCATCATTGTGGACGTTCTGCCTCTTTTCCTATGCTTTCAATGCAATTCCAGTCTACCTCCTGAAATCGGTTTCCTGCAATTCTGCCCCGCTTTCAAGTCCTCTTGGCAGCCTTACTTCAGTCTATTTTTGGACGATAGCTGTCATTTATAACTCTGCAGGTTTGTGAATTACAGTGCCAATGAGCTCCTTTCTTCAACTCGCTTTCTTGTGACCTGGCCGCAACACCGCAGGATGGCTTCAGGCCCTAATCTGGTTCCGGCCCGGCACGCTGAGCCTTTGGTTAATTCCTCTTCCTGGTGGGAAATGAGAGTTAAATTTGCCCGTCCAGACACCTCCAGCTAGCCTCTCATTGGTTCTCGCTATTCCTGTTCATCTTCCGCAGAAATTGCAAACTGGGCCAAACAGGAGGTTAAAGGGACTGACTCTGCAAGTGGGGAGAGTGTAAGTAAAGCGTCTGGAATGTTGCACCCGAGTACCAGGGGAGGAAAACTGAGACATATTTGAACACGTCTCCCGATCACATGGTTGATCCTACTTGGGTTCCACATGCATGTTTTAGCTGAAGGAAGAATACCTTAAACCTGGGTAGTTGAAACCCGTGGAATGGGTACCATGCAATATGACTTCAAAGGGTCTTCATTTGCTCACCGAACCTCTCCAATCCTATCACTGCTGCGTTTATGCCCCTGTACACATGCTTGATTCTCTTTCGGAGACATAGCAATCCATAGGTTTTAAGATACTTACAAGTCAGGTACATCTTAGGCGTTTAATATGCGGTGTTGAGTCCATTTCGTTGAGCAAGGAGTAGCTCTTGTCTATTCCATATTTGGCTTAAGGAACTTTATCTGTGCTCATTTCAATCTCTGGTTTTATGCAGCACCCCAACTCACCTTTACCCTTAAGCAAGCATAAGTTGTTTTTCTAAATTTGAGGCCCTGTTCTGTTCTGTAATTCAGTTCCTGTGTAGCCAAGTTTACATTCCGTGTATTACTGATATCTTATGATGTTTCTTTTTCTGTGTGACTTATTTCAGTTAGAATCATCATACCTGAATCCACTCATTGTGCTGCTAAGGGCCTGATGACATAGATTTCATTGCTGAGTGATATTGCTTTGTAAGTGAATACCACAACTTCTTTATCCATTTTTCACTTTCTGCGATGTTGAACTTGTACTGTAAACGAGGTTCTTGTAAACAGAGCCATTCCAAACTTTGGGGTGGCTGTGTCTTTTTGATTTTAATTTCCCTAATCTATAGGACCATAAGTGGAAGTGCCCTAGGCTCTGTTGCTTTGTTTTTTAGATGTTTCAGGAAACACCATACACTTCTCCCAAGTGTCTGTTGGCAATTTACATCCCGCCCATCAGCATAACAAGGCTCCCAGTTCTCAATGGCCTGTTGCCTTTCTGGATTTTACACTTTTTTCAGATGGCCCTTTTGACCGGGGGGAAGTGAGACTTCATTGTAGTGCAGATTTCCTTTGCAAGCTTGCTTGGTTGGCCTAAAAGGGCGTATGCGTTCTTTCCTGAATATATTCAGGAAAAAACGCATACGCCCTTTTTGGCCAAGTGCATCATTGTGGACGTTCTGCCTCTTTTCCTATGCTTTCAATGCAATTCCAGTCTACCTCCTGAAATCGGTTTCCTGCAATTCTGCCCCGCTTTCAAGTCCTCTTGGCAGCCTTACTTCAGTCTATTTTTGGACGATAGCTGTCATTTATAACTCTGCAGGTTTGTGAATTACAGTGCCAATGAGCTCCTTTCTTCAACTCGCTTTCTTGTGACCTGGCCGCAACACCGCAGGATGGCTTCAGGCCCTAATCTGGTTCCGGCCCGGCACGCTGAGCCTTTGGTTAATTCCTCTTCCTGGTGGGAAATGAGAGTTAAATTTGCCCGTCCAGACACCTCCAGCTAGCCTCTCATTGGTTCTCGCTATTCCTGTTCATCTTCCGCAGAAATTGCAAACTGGGCCAAACAGGAGGTTAAAGGGACTGACTCTCCAAGTGGGGAGAGTGTAAGTAAAGCGTCTGGAATGTTGCACCCGAGTACCAGGGGAGGAAAACTGAGACATATTTGAACACGTCTCCCGATCACATGGTTGATCCTACTTGGGTTCCACATGCATGTTTTAGCTGAAGGAAGAATACCTTAAACCTGGGTAGTTGAAACCCGTGGAATGGGTACCATGCAATATGACTTCAAAGGGTCTTCATTTGCTCACCGAACCTCTCCAATCCTATCACTGCTGCGTTTATGCCCCTGTACACATGCTTGATTCTCTTTCGGAGACATAGCAATCCATAGGTTTTAAGATACTTACTAGTCAGGTACATTCTTAGGCGTTTAATATGGGGTGTTGAGTCCATTTCGTTGAGCAAGGAGTAGCTCTTGTCTATTCCATATTTGGCTTAAGGAACTTTATCTGTGCTCATTTCAATCTCTGGTTTTATGCAGCACCCCAACTCACCTTTACCCTTAAGCAAGAATAAGTTGGTTTTCTAAATTTGAGACCCTGTTCTGTTCTGTAATTCAGTTCCTGTGTAGCCAAGTTTACATTCCGTGTATTACTGATATCTTATGATGTTTCTTTTTCTGTGTGACTTATTTCAGTTAGAATCATCATACCTGAATCCACTCATTGTGCTGCTAAGGGCCTGATGACACAGATTTCATTGCTGAGTGATATTGCTTTGTAAGTAAATACCACAACTTCTTTATCCATTTTTCACTTTCTGCGATGTTGAACTTGTACTGTAAACGAGGTTCTTGTAAACAGAGCCGTTCCAAACTTTGGGGTGGCTGTGTCTTTTTGATTTTAATTTCCCTAAGCTATAGGACCATAAGTGGAAGTGCCCTAGGTTCTGTTGCTTTGTTTTTTAGATGTTTCAGGAAACACCATACACTTCTCCCGAGTGTCTGTTGGCAATTTACATCCCGCCCATCAGCATAACAAGGCTCCCAGTTCTCCATGGCCTGTCCTGCCTTTCTGGATTTTACACTTTTTTCAGATGGCCCTTTTGACCAGGGGGAAGTGAGACTTCATTGTAGTGCAGATTTCCTTTGCAAGCTTGCTTGGTTGGCCAAAAAGGGCGTATGCGTTTTTTCCTGAATATATTCAGGAAAAAACGCATACGCCCTTTTTGGCCAAGTGCATCATTGTGGACGTTCTGCCTCTTTTCCTATGCTTTCAATGCAATTCCAGTCTACCTCCTGAAATCGGTTTCCTGCAATTCTGCCCCGCTTTCAAGTCCTCTTGGCAGCCTTACTTCAGTCTATTTTTGGACGATAGCTGTCATTTATAACTCTGCAGGTTTGTGAATTACAGTGTCCCTGAGCTCCTTTCTTCAACTCGCTTTCTTGTGACCTGGCCGCAACACCGCAGGATGGCTTCAGGCCCTAATCTGGTTCCGGCACGGCACGCTGAGCCTTTGGTTATTTCCTCTTCCTGGTGGGAAATGAGAGTTAAATTTGCCCGTCCAGACACCTCCAGCTAGTCTCTCATTGGTTCTCGCTATTCCTGTTCATCTTCCGCAGAAATTGCAAACTGGGCCAAACAGGAGGTTAAAGGCGCTGACTCTCCAAGTGGGGAGAGTGTTAGTTAAGCGTCTGGAATGTTGCACCCGAGTACCAGGGTACGAAAACTGAGACATATTTGAACACGTCTCCCGTTCACATGGTTGATCATACTTGGGTTCCACATGCATGTTTTAGCTGAAGGAAGAATACCTTAAACCTGGAGAGTTAAGACCCGTGTAATGGGTACCATGCAATATGACTTCAAAGGGTCTTCATTTGCTCACCGAACCTCTCCAATCCTATCACTGCTGCGTTTATGCCCCTGTACACATGCTTGATTCTCTTTTGGAGACATAGCAATCCATAGGTTTTAAGATACTTACTAGTCAGGTACATTCTTAGGCGTTTAATATGCGGTGTTGAGTCCATTTCGTTGAGCAAGGAGTAGCTCTTGTTTATTCCATATTTGGCTTAAGGAACTTTATCTGTGCTCATTTCAATCTCTGGTTTTATGCAGCACCCCAACTCACCTTTACCCTTAAGCAAGCATAAGTTGGTTTTCTAAATTTGAGACCCTGTTCTGTTCTGTAATTCAGTTCCTGTGTAGCCAAGTTTACATTCCGTGTATTACTGATATCTTATGATGTTTCTTTTTCTGTGTGACTTATTTCAGTTAGAATCATCATACCTGAATCCACTCATTGTGATGCTAAGGGCCTGATGACATAGATTTCATTGCTGAGTGATATTGCTTTGTAAGTACATACCACAACTTCTTTATCCATTTTTCACTTTCTGCGATGTTGAACTTGTACTGTAAACGAGGTTCTTGTAAACAGAGCCGTTCCAAACTTTGGGGTGGCTGTGTCTTTTTGATTTTAATTTCCCTAAGCTATAGGACCATAAGTGGCAGTGCCCTAGGCTCTGTTGCTTTGTTTTTTAGATGTTTCAGGAAACACCATACACTTCTGCCGAGTGTCTGTTGGCAATTTACATCCCGCCCATCAGCATAACAAGGCTCCCAGTTCTCCATGGCCTGTCCTGCCTTTCTGGATTTTACACTTTTTTCAGATGGCCCTTTTGACCGGGGGGAAGTGAGACTTCATTGTAGTGTAGATTTCCTTTGCAAGCTTGCTTGGTTGGCCAAAAAGGGCGTATGCGTTTTTTCCTGAATATATTCAGGAAAAAACGCATACGCCCTTTTTGGCCAAGTGCATCATTGTGGACGTTCTGCCTCTTTTCCTATGCTTTCAATGCAATTCCAGTCTACCTCCTGAAATCGGTTTCCTGCAATTCTGCCCCGCTTTCAAGTCCTCTTGGCAGCCTTACTTCAGTCTATTTTTGGACGATAGCTGTCATTTATAACTCTGCAGGTTTGTGAATTACAGTGCCCCTGAGCTCCTTTCTTCAACTCACTTTCTTGTGACCTGGCCGCAACACCGCAGGATGGCTTCAGGCCCTAATCTGGTTCCGGCACGGCACGCTGAGCCTTTGGTTATTTCCTCTTCCTGGTGGGAAATGAGAGTTAAATTTGCCCGTCCAGACACATCCAGCTAGTCTCTCATTGGTTCTCGCTATTCCTGTTCATCTTCCGCAGAAATTGCAAACTGGGCCAAACAGGAGGTTAAAGGGACTGACTCTCCAAGTGGGGAGAGTGTTAGTAAAGCGTCTGGAATGTTGCACCCGAGTACCAGGGGAGGAAAACTGAGACATATTTGAACACGTCTCCTGATCACATGGTTGATCATACTCTAGGTTCCACATGCATGTTTTAGCTGAAGGAAGAATACCTTAAACCTGGGTAGTTGAAACCCGTGGAATGGGTACCATGCAATATGACTTCAAAGGGTCTTCATTTGCTCACTGAACCTCTCCAATCCTATCACTGCTGCGTTTATGCCCCTGTACACATGCTTGATTCTCTTTCGGAGACATAGCAATCCATAGGTTTTAAGATACTTACAAGTCAGGTACATTCTTAGGCGTTTAATATGCGGTGTTGAGTCCATTTCGTTGAGCAAGGAGTAGCTCTAGTCTATTCCATATTTGGCTTAAGGAACTTTATCTGTGCTCATTTCAATCTCTGGTTTTATGCAGCACCCCAACTCACCTTTACCCTTAAGCAAGCATAAGTTGGTTTTCTAAATTTGAGACCCTGTTCTGTTCTGTAATTCAGTTCCTGTGTAGCCAAGTTTACATTCCGTGTATTACTGATATCTTATGATGTTTCTTTTTCTGTGTGACTTACTTCACTTAGAATCATCATACCTGAATCCACTCATTGTGCTGCTAAAGGCCTGATGACACAGATTTCATTGCTGAGTGATATTGCTTTGTAAGTAAATACCACAACTTCTTTATCCATTTTTCACTTTCTGCGATGTTGAACTTGTACTGTAAACGAGGTTCTTGTAAACAGAGCCGTTCCAAACTTTGGGGTGGCTGTGTCTTTTTGATTTTAATTTCCCTAAGCTATAGGACCATAAGTGGAAGTGCCCTAGGTTCTGTTGCTTTGTTTTTTAGATGTTTCAGGAAACACCATACACTTCTCCCGAGTGGTTGTTGGCAATTTACATCCCGCCCATCAGCATAACAAGGCTCCCAGTTCTCCATGGCCTGTCCTGTCTTTCTGGATTTTACACTTTTTTCAGATGGCCCTTTTGACCGGGGGGAAGTGAGACTTCATTGTAGTGCAGATTTCCTTTGCAAGCTTGCTTGGTTGGCCAAAAAGGGCGTATGCGTTTTTTCCTGAATATATTCAGGAAAAAACGCATACGCCCTTTTTGGCCAAGTGCATCATTGTGGACGTTCTGCCTCTTTTCCTATGCTTTCAATGCAATTCCAGTCTACCTCCTGAAATCGGTTTCCTGCAATTCTGCCCCGCTTTCAAGTCCTCTTGGCAGCCTTACTTCAGTCTATTTTTGGACGATAGCTGTCATTTATAACTCTGCAGGTTTGTGAATTACAGTGCCCCTGAGCTCCTTTCTTCAACTCGCTTTCTTGTGACCTGGCCGCAACACCGCAGGATTGCTTCAGGCCCTAATCTGGTTCCGGTACGGCAGGCTGAGCCTTTGGTTATTTCCTCTTCCTGGTGGGAAATGAGAGTTAAATTTGCCCGTCCAGACACCTCCAGCTAGCCTCTCATTGGTTCTCGCTATTCCTGTTCTTCTTCCGCAGAAATTGCAAACTGGGCCAAACAGGAGGTTAAAGGCGCTGACTCTCCAAGTGGGGAGAGTGTTAGTAAAGCGTCTGGAATGTTGCACCCGAGTACCAGGGGAGGAAAACTGAGACATATTTGAACACGTCTCCCGTTCACATGGTTGATCATACTTGGGTTCCACATGCATGTTTTAGCTGAAGGAAGAATACCTTAAACCTGGAGAGTTGAGACCCGTGTAATGGGTACCATGCAATATGACTTCAAAGGGTTTTCATTTGCTCACCGAACCTCTCCAATCCTATCACTGCTGCGTTTATGCCCCTGTACACATGCTTGATTCTCTTTCGGAGACACAGCAATCCATAGGTTTTACGATAATTACTAGTCAGGTACATTCTTAGGCGTTTAATATGCGGTGTTGAGTCCATTTCGTTGAGCAAGGAGTAGCTCTTGTCTATTCCATATTTGACTTAAGGAACTTTATCTGTGCTCATTTCAATCTCTGGTTTTATGCAGCACCCCAACTCACCTTTACCCTTAAGCAAGCATAAGTTGGTTTTCTAAATTTGAGACCCTGTTCTGTTCTGTAATTCAGTTCCTGTGTAGCCAAGTTTACATTCCGTGTATTACTGATATCTTATGATGTTTCTTTTTCTGTGTGACTTACTTCAGTTAGAATCATCATACCTGAATCCACTCATTGTGCTGCTAAGGGCCTGATGACACAGATTTCATTGCTGAGTGATATTGCTTTGTAAGTAAATACCACAACTTCTTTATCCATTTTTCACTTTCTGCGATGTTGAACTTGTACTGTAAACGAGGTTCTTGTAAACAGAGCCGTTCCAAACTTTGAGGTGGCTGTGTCTTTTTGATTTTAATTTCCCTAAGCTATAGGACCATAAGTGGCAGTGCCCTAGGTTCTGTTGCTTTGTTTTTTAGATGTTTCAGGAAACACCATACACTTCTCCCGAATGGTTGTTGGCAATTTACATCCCGCCCATCAGCATAACAAGGCTCCCCGTTCTCCATGACCTGTCCTGCCTTTCTGGATTTTACACTTTTTTCAGATGGCCCTTTTGACCGGGGGGAAGTGAGACTTCA
Source organism: Delphinus delphis (assembly GCF_949987515.2). NCBI lineage: Eukaryota > Metazoa > Chordata > Mammalia > Artiodactyla > Delphinidae > Delphinus > Delphinus delphis. Next base: position 326,739 of record NW_027192845.1, read on the forward strand.
TTGTAGTGCAGATTTCCTTTGCAAGCTTGCTTGGTTGGCCAAAAAGGGCGTATGCGTTTTTTCCTGAATATATTCAGGAAAAAACGCATACGCCCTTTTTGGCCAAGTGCATCATTGTGGACGTTCTGCCTCTTTTCCTATGCTTTCAATGCAATTCCAGTCTACCTCCTGAAATCGGTTTCCTGCAATTCTGCCCCGCTTTCAAGTCCTCTTGGCAGCCTTACTTCAGTCTATTTTTGGACGATAGCTGTCATTTATAACTCTGCAGGTTTGTGAATTACAGTGCCCCTGAGCTCCTTTCTTCAACTCGCGTTCTTGTGACCTGGCCGCAACACCGCAGGATGGCTTCAGGCCCTAATCTGGTTCCGGCCCGGCATGCTGAGCCTTTGGTTAATTCCTCTTCCTGGTGGGAAATGAGAGTTAAATTTGCCCGTCCAGACACCTCCAGCTAGCCTCTCATTGGTTCTCACTATTCCTGTTCATCTTCCGCAGAAATTGCAAACTGGGCCAAACAGGAGGTTAAAGGGACTGACTCTCCAAGTGGGGAGAGTGTAAGTAAAGCGTCTGGAATGTTGCACCCGAGTACCAGGGGAGGAAAACTGAGACATATTTGAACACGTCTCCCGTTCACATGGTTGATCATACTTGGGTTCCACATGCATGTTTTAGCTGAAGGAAGAATACCTTAAACCTGGAGAGTTGAGACCCGTGTAATGGGTACCATGCAATATGACTTCAAAGGGTCTTCATTTGCTCACCGAACCTCTCCAATCCTATCACTGCTGCATTTATGCCCCTGTACACATGCTTGATTCTCTTTCGGAGACATAGCAATCCATAGGTTTTACGCTAATTACTAGTCAGGTACATTCTTAGGCGTTTAATATGCGGTGTTGAGTCCATTTCGTTGAGCAAGGAGTAGCTCTTGTCTATTCCATATTTGACTTAAGGAACTTTATCTGTGCTCATTTCAATCTCTGGTTTTATGCAGCACCCCAACTCACCTTTACCCTTAAGCAAGCATAAGTTGGTTTTCTAAATTTGAGACCCTGTTCTGTTCTGTAATTCAGTTCCTGTGTAGCCAAGTTTACATTCCGTGTATTACTGATATCTTATGATGTTTCTTTTTCTGTGTGACTTACTTCAGTTAGAATCATCATACCTGAATCCACTCATTGTGCTGCTAAGGGCCTGATGACACAGATTTCATTGCTGAGTGATATTGCTTTGTAAGTAAATACCACAACTTCTTTATCCATTTTTCACTTTCTGCGATGTTGAACTTGTACTGTAAACGAGGTTCTTGTAAACAGAGCCGTTCCAAACTTTGGGGTGGCTGTGTCTTTTTGATTTTAATTTCCCTAAGCTATAGGACCATAAGTGGAAGTGCCCTAGGTTCTGTTGCTTTGTTTTTTAGATGTTTCAGGAAACACCATACACTTCTCCCGAGTGTCTGTTGGCAATTTACATCCTGCCCATCAGCATAACAAGGCTCCCAGTTCTCCATGGCCTGTCCTGCCTTTCTGGATTTTACACTTTTTTCAGATGGCCCTTTTGACCGGGGGGAAGTGAGACTTCATTGTAGTGCAGATTTCCTTTGCAAGCTTGCTTGGTTGGCCAAAAAGGGCGTATGCGTTTTTTCCTGAATATATTCAGGAAAAAACGCATACGCCCTTTTTGGCCAAGTGCATCATTGTGGACGTTCTGCCTCTTTTCCTATGCTTTCAATGCAATTCCAGTCTACCTCCTGAAATCGGTTTCCTGCAATTCTGCCCCGCTTTCAAGTCCTCTTGGCAGCCTTACTTCAGTCTATTTTTGGAGGATAGCTGTCATTTATAACTCTGCAGGTTTGTGAATTACAGTGCCCCTGAGCTCCTTTCTTCAACTCGCTTTCTTGTGACCTGGCCGCAACACCGCAGGATTGCTTCAGGCCATAATCTGGTTCCGGTACGGCAGGCTGAGCCTTTGGTTATTTCCTCTTCCTGGTGGGAAATGAGAGTTAAATTTGCCCGTCCAGACACCTCCAGCTAGCCTCTCATTGGTTCTCGCTATTCCTGTTCTTCTTCCGCAGAAATTGCAAACTGGGCCAAACAGGAGGTTAAAGGCGCTGACTCTCCAAGTGGGGAGAGTGTTAGTAAAGCGTCTGGAATGTTGCACCCGAGTACCAGGGGAGGAAAACTGAGACATATTTGAACACGTCTCCCGTTCACATGGTTGATCATACTTGGGTTCCACATGCATGTTTTAGCTGAAGGAAGAATACCTTAAACCTGGAGAGTTGAGACCCGTGTAATGGGTACCATGCAATATGACTTCAAAGGGTTTTCATTTGCTCACCGAACCTCTCCAATCCTATCACTGCTGCGTTTATGCCCCTGTACACATGCTTGATTCTCTTTCGGAGACACAGCAATCCATAGGTTTTACGATAATTACTAGTCAGGTACATTCTTAGGCGTTTAATATGCGGTGTTGAGTCCATTTCGTTGAGCAAGGAGTAGCTCTTGTCTATTCCATATTTGACTTAAGGAACTTTATCTGTGCTCATTTCAATCTCTGGTTTTATGCAGCACCCCAACTCACCTTTACCCTTAAGCAAGCATAAGTTGGTTTTCTAAATTTGAGACCCTGTTCTGTTCTGTAATTCAGTTCCTGTGTAGCCAAGTTTACATTCCGTGTATTACTGATATCTTATGATGTTTCTTTTTCTGTGTGACTTACTTCAGTTAGAATCATCATACCTGAATCCACTCATTGTGCTGCTAAGGGCCTGATGACACAGATTTCATTGCTGAGTGATATTGCTTTGTAAGTAAATACCACAACTTCTTTATCCATTTTTCACTTTCTGCGATGTTGAACTTGTACTGTAAACGAGGTTCTTGTAAACAGAGCCGTTCCAAACTTTGAGGTGGCTGTGTCTTTTTGATTTTAATTTCCCTAAGCTATAGGACCATAAGTGGCAGTGCCCTAGGTTCTGTTGCTTTGTTTTTTAGATGTTTCAGGAAACACCATACACTTCTCCCGAATGGTTGTTGGCAATTTACATCCCGCCCATCAGCATAACAAGGCTCCCCGTTCTCCATGACCTGTCCTGCCTTTCTGGATTTTACACTTTTTTCAGATGGCCCTTTTGACCGGGGGGAAGTGAGACTTCATTGTAGTGCAGATTTCCTTTGCAAGCTTGCTTGGTTGGCCAAAAAGGGCGTATGCGTTTTTTCCTGAATATATTCAGGAAAAAACGCATACGCCCTTTTTGGCCAAGTGCATCATTGTGGACGTTCTGCCTCTTTTCCTATGCTTTCAATGCAATTCCAGTCTACCTCCTGAAATCGGTTTCCTGCAATTCTGCCCCGCTTTCAAGTCCTCTTGGCAGCCTTACTTCAGTCTATTTTTGGACGATAGCTGTCATTTATAACTCTGCAGGTTTGTGAATTACAGTGCCCCTGAGCTCCTTTCTTCAACTCGCGTTCTTGTGACCTGGCCGCAACACCGCAGGATGGCTTCAGGCCCTAATCTGGTTCCGGCCCGGCATGCTGAGCCTTTGGTTAATTCCTCTTCCTGGTGGGAAATGAGAGTTAAATTTGCCCGTCCAGACACCTCCAGCTAGCCTCTCATTGGTTCTCACTATTCCTGTTCATCTTCCGCAGAAATTGCAAACTGGGCCAAACAGGAGGTTAAAGGGACTGACTCTCCAAGTGGGGAGAGTGTAAGTAAAGCGTCTGGAATGTTGCACCCGAGTACCAGGGGAGGAAAACTGAGACATATTTGAACACGTCTCCTGATCACATGGATGATCCTACTTGGGTTCCACATGCATGTTTTAGCTGAAGGAAGAATACCTTAAACCTGTAGAGTTGAAACCCGTGGAATGGGTACCATGCAATATGACTTCAAAGGGTCTTCATTTGCTCACCGAACCTCTCCAATCCTATCACTGCTGCGTTTATGCCCCTGTACACATGCTTGATTCTCTTTCGGAGACATAGCAATCCATAGGTTTTAAGATACTTACTAGTCAGGTACATTCTTAGGCGTTTAATATGCGGTGTTGAGTCCATTTCGTTGAGCAAGGAGTACATCTTGTCTATTCCATATTTGGCTTAAGGAACTTTATCTGTGCTCATTTCAATCTCTGGTTTTATGCAGCACCCCAACTCACCTTTACCCTTAAGCAAGCATAAGTTGGTTTTCTAAATTTGAGACCCTGTTCTGTTCTGTAATTCAGTTCCTGTGTAGCCAAGTTTACATTCCGTGTATTACTGATATCTTATGATGTTTCTTTTTCTGTGTGACTTATTTCAGTTAGAATCATCATACCTGAATCCACTCATTGTGCTGCTAAGGGCCTGATGACATAGATTTCATTGCTGAGTGATATTGCTTTGTAAGTACATACCACAACTTCTTTATCCATTTTTCACTTTCTGCGATGTTGAACTTGTACTGTAAACGAGGTTCTTGTAAACAGAGGCGTCCCAAACTGTGGGGTGGCTGTGTCTTTTTGATTTTAATTTCCCTAAGCTATAGGACCATAAGTGGCAGTGCCCTAGGCTCTGTTGCTTTGTTTTTTAGATGTTTCAGGAAACACCATACACTTCTCCCGAGTGTCTGTTGGCAATTTACATCCCGCCCATCAGCATAACAAGGCTCCCAGTTCTCCATGGCCTGTCCTGCCTTTCTGGATTTTACACTTTTTTCAGATGGCCCTTTTGACCGGGGGGAAGTGAGACTTCATTGTAGTGCAGATTTCCTTTGCAAGCTTGCTTGGTTGGCCAAAAAGGGCGTATGCGTTTTTTCCTGAATATATTCAGGAAAAAACGCATACGCCCTTTTTGGCCAAGTGCATCATTGTGGACGTTCTGCCTCTTTTCCTATGCTTTCAATGCAATTCCAGTCTACCTCCTGAAATCGGTTTCCTGCAATTCTGCCCCGCTTTCAAGTCCTCTTGGCAGCCTTACTTCAGTCTATTTTTGGACAATAGCTGTCATTTATAAGTCTGCAGGTTTGTGAATTACAGTGCCCCTGAGCTCCTTTCTTCAACTCGCTTTCTTTTGAGCTGGCCGCAACACCGCAGGATGGCTTCAGGCCCTAATCTGGTTCCGGCACGGCACGCTGAGCCTTTGGTTATTTCCTCTTCCTGGTGGGAAATGAGAGTTAAATTTGCCCGTCCAGACACCTCCAGCTAGTCTCTCATTGGTTCTCGCTATTCCTGTTCATCTTCCGCAGAAATTGCAAACTGGGCCAAACAGGAGGTTAAAGGCGTTGACTCTCCAAGTGGGGAGACTGTTAGTAAAGCGTCTGGAATGTTGCACCCGAGTACCAGGGGAGGAAAACTGAGACATATTTGAACACGTCTCCCGTTCACATGGTTGATCATACTTGGGTTCCACATGCATGTTTTAGCTGAAGGAAGAATACCTTAAACCTGGAGAGTTAAGACCCGTGTAATGGGTACCATGCAATATGACTTCAAAGGGTCTTCATTTGCTCACCGAACCTCTCCAATCCTATCACTGCTGCGTTTATGCCCCTGTACACATGCTTGATTCTCTTTCGGAGACATAGCAATCCATAGGTTTTAAGATACTTACTAGTCAGGTACATTCTTAGGCGTTTAATATGCGGTGTTGAGTCCATTTCGTTGAGCAAGGAGTAGCTCTTGTCTATTCCATATTTGACTTAAGGAACTTTATCTGTGCTCATTTCAATCTCTGGTTTTATGCAGCACCCCAACTCACCTTTACCCTTAAGCAAGCATAAGTTGGTTTTCTAAATTTGAGACCCTGTTCTGTTCTGTAATTCAGTTCCTGTGTAGCCAAGTTTACATTCCGTGTATTACTGATATCTTATGATGTTTCTTTTTCTGTGTGACTTATTTCAGTTAGAATCATCATACCTGAATCCACTCATTGTGCTGCTAAGGGCCTGATGACATAGATTTCATTGCTGAGTGATATTGCTTTGTAAGTACATACCACAACTTCTTTATCCATTTTTCACTTTCTGCGATGTTGAACTTGTACTGTAAACGAGGTTCTTGTAAACAGAGGCGTCCCAAACATTGGGGTGGCTGTGTCTTTTTGATTTTAATTTCCCTAAGCTATAGGACCATAAGTGGCAGTGCCCTAGGCTCTGTTGCTTTGTTTTTTAGATGTTTCAGGAAACACCATACACTTCTCCCGAGTGTCTGTTGGCAATTTACATCCTGCCCATCAGCATAACAAGGCTCCCAGTTCTCCATGGCCTGTCCTGCCTTTCTGGATTTTACACTTTTTTCAGATGGCCCTTTTGACCGGGGGGAAGTGAGACTTCATTGTAGTGCAGATTTCCTTTGCAAGCTTGCTTGGTTGGCCAAAAAGGGCGTATGCGTTTTTTCCTGAATATATTCAGGAAAAAACGCATACGCCCTTTTTGGCCAAGTGCATCATTGTGGACGTTCTGCCTCTTTTCCTATGCTTTCAATGCAATTCCAGTCTACCTCCTGAAATCGGTTTCCTGCAATTCTGCCCCGCTTTCAAGTCCTCTTGGCAGCCTTACTTCAGTCTATTTTTGGACGATAGCTGTCATTTATAAGTCTGCAGGTTTGTGAATTACAGTGCCCCTGAGCTCCTTTCTTCAACTCGCTTTCTTGTGACCTGGCCGCAACACCGCAGGATGGCTTCAGGCCCTAATCTGGTTCCGGCCCGGCATGCTGAGCCTTTGGTTAATTCCTCTTCCTGGTGGGAAATGAGAGTTAAATTTGCCCGTCCAGACACCTCCAGCTAGCCTCTCATTGGTTCTCGCTATTCCTGTTCATCTTCCGCAGAAATTGCAAACTGGGCCAAACAGGAGGTTAAAGGGACTGACTCTCCAAGTGGGGAGAGTGTAAGTAAAGCGTCTGGAATGTTGCACCCGAGTACCAGGGGAGGAAAACTGAGACATATTTGAACACGTCTCCCGATCACATGGTTGATCATACTCTAGGTTCCACATGCATGTTTTAGCTGAAGGAAGAATACCTTAAACCTGGAGAGTTAAGACCCGTGCAATGGGTACCATGCAATATGACTTCAAAGGGTCTTCATTTGCTCACCGAACCTCTCCAATCCTATCACTGCTGCGTTTATGCCCCTGTACACATGCTTGATTCTCTTTCGGAGACATAGCAATCCATAAGTTTTAAGATACTTACTAGTCAGGTACATTCTTAGGCGTTTAATATGGGGTGTTGAGTCCATTTCGTTGAGCAAGGAGTAGCTCTTGTCTATTCCATATTTGGCTTAAGGAACTTTATCTGTGCTCATTTCAATCTCTGGTTTTATGCAGCACCCCAACTCACCTTTACCCTTAAGCAAGCATAAGTTGTTTTTCTAAATTTGAGACCCTGTTCTGTTCTGTAATTCAGTTCCTGTGTAGCCAAGTTTACATTCCGTATATTACTGATATCTTATGATGTTTCTTTTTCTGTGTGACTTATTTCAGTTAGAATCATCATACCTGAATCCACTCATTGTGCTGCTAAGGGCCTGATGACACAGATTTCATTGCTGAGTGATATTGCTTTGTAAGTAAATACCACAACTTCTTTATCCATTTTTCACTTTCTGCGATGTTGAACTTGTACTGTAAACGAGGTTCTTGTAAACAGAGCCGTTCCAAACTTTGGGGTGGCTGTGTCTTTTTGATTTTAATTTCCCTAAGCTATAGGACCATAAGTGGAAGTGCCCTAGGTTCTGTTGCTTTGTTTTTTAGATGTTTCAGGAAACACCATACACTTCTCCCGAGTGGTTGTTGGCAATTTACATCCCGCCCATCAGCATAACAAGGCTCCCAGTTCTCCATGGCCTGTCCTGCCTTTCTGGATTTTACACTTTTTTCAGATGGCCCTTTTGACCGGGGGGAAGTGAGACTTCATTGTAGTGCAGATTTCCTTTGCAAGCTTGCTTGGTTGGCCAAAAAGGGCGTATGCGTTTTTTCCTGAATATATTCAGGAAAAAACGCATACGCCCTTTTTGGCCAAGTGCATCATTGTGGACGTTCTGCCTCTTTTCCTATGCTTTCAATGCAATTCCAGTCTACCTCCTGAAAACGGTTTCCTGCAATTCTGCCCCGCTTTCAAGTCCTCTTGGCAACCTTACTTCAGTCTATTTTTGGACGATAGCTGTCATTTATAACTCTGCAGGTTTGTGAATTACAGTGCCCCTGAGCTCCTTTCTTCAACTCGCTTTCTTTTGAGCTGGCCGCAACACCGCAGGATGGCTTCAGGCCCTAATCTGGTTCCGGTACGGCACGCTGAGCCTTTGGTTATTTCCTCTTCCTGGTGGGAAATGAGAGTTAAATTTGCCCGTCCAGACACCTCCAGCTAGCCTCTCATTGGTTCTCGCTATTCCTGTTCATCTTCCGCAGAAATTGCAAACTGGCCCATACAGGAGGTTAAAGGCCCTGACTCTCCAAGTGGGGAGAGTGTTAGTAAAGCATCTGGAATGTTGCACCCGAGTACCAGGGGAGGAAAACTGAGACATATTTGAACACGTCTCCCGTTCACATGGTTGATCATACTTGGGTTCCACATGAATGTTTTAGCTAAAGGAAGAATACCTTAAACCTGTAGAGTTGAGACCCGTGGAATGGGTACCATGCAATATGACTTCAAAGGGTCTTCATTTGCTCACCGCACCTCTACAATCCTATCACTGCTGCGTTTATGCCCCTGTACACATGCTTGATTCTCTTTCGGAGACATAGCAATCCATAGGTTTTAAGATACTTACTAGTCAGGTTCATTCTTAGGCGTTTAATATGCGGTGTTGAGTCCATTTCGTTGAGCAAGGAGTAGCTCTTGTCTATTCCATATTTGGCTTAAGGAACTTTATCTGTGCTCATTTCAATCTCTGGTTTTATGCAGCACCCGAACTCACCGTTACTCTTAAGCAAGCATAAGTTGTTTTTCTAAATTTGAGACCCTGTTCTGTTCTGTAATTCAGTTCCTGTGTAGCCAAGTTTCCATTCCGTGTATTACTGATATCTTATGATGTTTCTTTTTCTGTGTGACTTATTTCAGTTAGAATCATCATACCTGAATCCACTCATTGTGCTGCTAAGGGCCTGATGACACAGATTTCATTGCTGAGTGATATTGCTTTGTAAGTGAATACCACAAGTTCTTTATCCATTTTTCACTTTCTGCGATGTTGAACTTGTACTGTAAACGAGGTTCTTGTAAACAGAGCCGTTCCAAACTTTGGGGTGGCTGTGTCTTTTTTATTTTAATTTCCCTAAACTATAGGACCATAAGTGGAAGTGCCCTAGGCTCTGTTGCTTTGTTTTTTAGATGTTTCAGGAAACACCATACACTTCTCCCAAGTGTCTGTTGGCAATTTACATCCCGCCCATCAGCATAACAAGTCTCCCAGGTCTCAATGGCCTGTTGCCTTTCTGGATTTTACACTTTTTTCAGATGGCCCTTTTGACCGGGGGGAAGTGAGACTTCATTGTAGGGCAGATTTCCTTTGCAAGCTTGCTTGGTTGGCCAAAAAGGGCGTATGCGTTTTTTCCTGAATATATTCAGGAAAAAACGCATATGCCCTTTTTGGCCAAGTGCATCATTGTGGACGTTCTGCCTCTTTTCCTATGCTTTCAATGCAATTCCAGTCTACCTCCTGAAATCGGTATCCTGCAATTCTGCCCCGCTTTCAAGTCCTCTTGGAAGCCTTACTTCAGTCTATTTTTGAACGATAGCTGTCATTTATAACTCTGCAGGTTTGTGAATTACAGAGACCCTGAGCTCCTTTCTTCAACTCGCTTTCTTGTGACCTGGCCGCAACACCGCAGGATGGCTTCAGGCCCTAATCTGGTTCCGGCCCGGCATGCTGAGCCTTTGGTTAATTCCTCTTCCTGGTGGGAAATGAGAGTTAAATTTGCCCGTCCAGACACCTCCAGCTAGCCTCTCATTGGTTCTCGCTATTCCTGTTCATCTTCCGCAGAAATTGCAAACTGAGCCAAACAGGAGGTTAAAGGCACTGACTCTCCAAGTGGGGAGCGTGTTAGGAAAGCGTCTAGAATGTTGCACCCGAGTACCAGGGGAGGAAAACTGAGACATATTTGAACACGTCTCCCGATCACATGGTTGATCATACTCTAGGTTCCACATGCATGTTTTAGCTGAAGGAAGAATACCTTAAACCTGGGTAGTTGAAACCCGTGGAATGGGTACCATGCAATATGACTTCAAAGGGTCTTCATTTGCTCACCGAACCTCTCCAATCCTATCACTGCTGCGTTTATGCCCCTGTACACATGCTTGATTCTCTTTCGGAGACATAGCAATCCATAGGTTTTAAGATACTTACTAGTCAGGTACATTCTTAGGCGTTTAATATGCGGTGTTGAGTCCATTTCGTTGAGCAAGGAGTAGCTCTTGTCTATTCCATATTTGGCTTAAGGAACTTTATCTGTGCTCATTTCAATCTCTGGTTTTATGCAGCACCCCAACTCACCGTTACTCTTAAGCAAGCATAAGTTGTTTTTCTAAATTTGAGACCCTGTTCTGTTCTGTAATTCAGTTCCTGTGTAGCCAAGTTTCCATTCCGTGTATTACTGATATCTTATGATGTTTCTTTTTCTGTGTGACTTATTTCAGTTAGAATCATCATACCTGAATCCACTCATTGTGATGCTAAGGGACTGATGACACAGATTTCATTGCTGAGTGATATTGCTTTGTAAGTAAATACCACAACTTCTTTATCCATTTTTCACTTTCTGCGATGTTGAACTTGTACTGTAAACGAGGTTCTTGTAAACAGAGCCGTTCCAAACTTTGGGGTGGCTGTGTCTTTTTGATTTTAATTTCCCTAAGCTATAGGACCATAAGTGGAAGTGCCCTAGGCTCTGTTGCTTTGTTTTTTAGATGTTTCAGGAAACACCATACACTTCTCCCAAGTGTCTGTTGGCAATTTACATCCCGCCCATCAGCATAACAAGGCTCCCAGTTCTCAATGGCCTGTTGCCTTTCTGGATTTTACACTTTTTTCAGATGGCCCTTTTGACCGGGGGGAAGTGAGACTTCATTGTAGTGCAGATTTCCTTTGCAAGCTTGCTTGGTTGGCCAAAAAGGGCATATGCGTTTTTTACTGAATATATTCAGGAAAAAACGCATACGCCCTTTTTGGCCAAGTGCATCATTGTGGACGTTCTGCCTCTTTTCCTATGCTTTCAATGCAATTCCAGTCTACCTCCTGAAATCGGTTTCCTGCAATTCTGCCCCGCTTTCAAGTCCTCTTGGCAGCCTTACTTCAGTCTATTTTTGGACGATAGCTGTCATTTATAACTCTGCAGGTTTGTGAATTACAGTGCCCCTGAGCTCCTTTCTTCAACTCGCTTTCTTGTGACCTGGCCGCAACACCGCAGGATGGCTTCAGGCCCTAATCTGGTTCCGGCACGGCACGCTGAGCCTTTGGTTAATTCCTCTTCCTGGTGGGAAATGAGAGTTAAATTTGCCCGTCCAGACACCTCCAGCTAGCCTCTCATTGGTTCTTGCTATTCCTGTTCATCTTCCGCAGAAATTGCAAACTGGGCCAAACAGGAGGTTAAAGGGACTGACTCTCCAAGTGGGGAGAGTGTTAGTAAAGCGTCTGGAATGTTGCACCCGAGTACCAGGGGAGGAAAACTGAGACATATTTGAACACGTCTCCCGATCACATGGTTGATCATACTCTAGGTTCCACATGCATGTTTTAGCTGAAGGAAGAATACCTAAAACCTGGGTAGTTGAAACCCGTGTAATGGGTACCATGCAATATGACTTCAAAGGGTCTTCATTTGCTCACCGAACCTCTCCAATCCTATCACTGCTGCGTTTATGCCCCTGTACACATGCTTGATTCTCTTTCGGAGACATAACAATCCATAGGTTTTAAGATACTTACTAGTCAGGTACATTCTTAGGCGTTTAATATGGGGTGTTGAGTCCATTTCGTTGAGCAAGGAGTAGGTCCTGTCTATTCCATATTTGGCTTAAGGAACTTTATCTGTGCTCATTTCAATCTCTGGTTTTATGCAGCACCCCAACTCACCTTTACCCTTAAGCAAGCATAAGTTGGTTTTCTAAATTTGAGACCCTGTTCTGTTCTGTAATTCAGTTCCTGTGTAGCCAAGTTTACATTCCGTGTATTACTGATATCTTATGATGTTTCTTTTTCTGTGTGACTTATTTCAGTTAGAATCATCATACCTCAATCCACTCATTGTGCTGCTAAGGGCCTGATGACACAGATTTCATTGCTGAGTGATATTGCTTTGTAAGTAAATACCACAACTTCTTTATCCATTTTTCACTTTCTGCGATGTTGAACTTGTACTGTAAACGAGGTTCTTGTAAACAGAGCCGTTCCAAACTTTGGGGTGGCTGTGTCTTTTTGATTTTAATTTCCCTAAGCTATAGGACCATAAGTGGCAGTGCCCTAGGCTCTGTTGCTTTGTTTTTTAGATGTTTCAGGAAACACCATACACTTCTCCCGAGTGTCTGTTGGCAATTTACATCCCGCCCATCAGCATAACAAGGCTCCCAGTTCTCCATGGCCTGTCCTGCCTTTCTGGATTTTACACTTTTTTCAGATGGCCCTTTTGACCGGGGGGAAGTGAGACTTCATTGTAGTGCAGATTTCCTTTACAAGCTTGCTTGGTTGGCCGAAAAGTGCGTATGCGTTTTTTCCTGAATATATTCAGGAAAACACGCATACGCCCTTTTTGGCCAAGTGCATCATTGTGGACGTTCTGCCTCTTCTCCTATGCTTTCAATGCAATTCCAGTCTACCTCCTGAAATCGGTTTCCTGCAATTCTGCCCCGCTTTCAAGTCCTCTTGGCAGCCTTACTTCAGTCTATTTTTGGACGATAGCTGTCATTTATAACTCTGCAGGTTTGTGAATTACAGTGCCCCTGAGCTCCTTTCTTCAACTCGCTTTCTTGTGACCTGGCCGCAACACCGCAGGATGGCTTCAGGCCCTAATCTGGTTCCAGCCCGGCATGCTGAGCCTTTGGTTAATTCCTCTTCCTGGTGGGAAATGAGAGTTAAATTTGCCCGTCCAGACACCTACAGCTAGCCTCTCATTGGTTCTCGCTATTCCTGTTCATCTTCCGCAGAAATTGCAAACTGGGCCAAACAGGAGGTTAAAGGCGCTGACTCTCCAAGTGGGGGGAGTGTTAGTAAAGCGTCTGGAATGTTGCACCCGAGTACCAGGGGAGGAAAACTGAGACATATTTGAACACGTCTCCCGTTCACATGGTTGATCATACTTGGGTTCCACATGCATGTTTTAGCTGAAGGAAGAATACCTTAAACCTGGAGAGTTGAGACCCGTGTAATGGGTACCATGCAATATGACTTCAAAGGGTCTTCATTTGCTCACCGAACCTCTCCAATCCTATCACTGCTGCGTTTATGCCCCTGTACACATGCTTGATTCTCTTTTGGAGACATAGCAATCCATAGGTTTTACGATACTTACTAGTCAGGTACATTCTTAGGCGTTTAATATGCGGTGTTGAGTCCATTTCATTGAGCAAGGAGTAGCTCTTGTCTATTCCATATTTGACTTAAGGAACTTTATCTGTGCTCATTTCAATCTCTGGTTTTATGCAGCACCCCAACTCACCTTTCCCCTTAAGCAAGCATAAGTTGGTTTTCTAAATTTGAGACCCTGTTCTGTTCTGTAATTCAGTTCCTGTGTAGCCAAGTTTACATTCCGTGTATTACTGATATCTTATGATGTTTCTTTTTCTGTGTGACTTATTTCAGTTAGAATCATCATACCTGAATCCACTCATTGTGCTGCTAAGGGCCTGATGACATAGATTTCATTGCTGAGTGATATTGCTTTGTAAGTAAATACCACAACTTCTTTATCCATTTTTCACTTTCTGCGATGTTGAACTTGTACTGTAAACGAGGTTCTTGTAAACAGAGGCGTCCCAAACTTTGGGGTGGCTGTGTCTTTTTTATTTTAATTTCTCTAAGCTATAGGACCATAAGGGGCAGTGCCCTAGGCGCTGTTGCTTTGTTTTTTAGATGTTTCAGGAAACACCATACACTTCTCCCGAGTGTCTGTTGGCAATTTACATCCCGCCCATCAGCATAACAAGGCTCCCAGTTCTCCATGGCCTGTCCTGCCTTTCTGGATTTTACACTTTTTTCAGATGGCCCTTTTGACCGGGGGGAAGTGAGACTTCATTGTAGTGCAGATTTCCTTTGCAAGCTTGCTTGGTTGGCCAAAAAGGGCGTATGCGTTTTTTCCTGAATATATTCAGGAAAAAACGCATACGCCCTTTTTGGCCAAGTGCATCATTGTGGACGTTCTGCCTCTTTTCCTATGCTTTCAATGCAATTTCAGTCTACCTCCTGAAATCGGTTTCCTGCAATTCTGCCCCGCTTTCAAGTCCTCTTGGCAGCCTTACTTCAGTCTATTTTTGGACGATAGCTGTCATTTATAACTCTGCAGGTTTGTGAATTACAGTGCCCCTGAGCTCCTTTCTTCAACTCGCTGTCTTGTGAGCTGGCCGCAACACCGCAGGATGGCTTCAGGCCCTAATCTGGTTCCGGCACGGCACGCTGAGCCTTTGGTTATTTCCTCTTCCTGGTGGGAAATGAGAGTTAAATTTGCCCGTCCAGACACCTCCAGCTAGCCTCTCATTGGTTCTCGCTATTCCTGTTCATCTTCCGCAGAAATTGCAAACTGTGCCAAACAGGAGGTTAAAGGCGCTGACTCTCCAAGTGGGGAGAGAGTTAGTAAAGCGTCTGGAATGTTGCACCCGAGTACCAGGGGAGGAAAACTGAGACATATTTGAACACGTCTCCCGATCACATGGTTGATCATACTCTGGGTTCCACATGCATGTTTTAGCTGAAGGAAGAATACCTAAAACCTGGGTAGTTGAAACCCGTGGAATCGGTACCATGCAATATGACTTCAAAGGGTCTTCATTTGCTCACCGAACCTCTCCAATCCTATCACTGCTGCGTTTATGCCCCTGTACACATGCTTGATTCTCTTTCGGAGACATAGCAATCCATAGGTTTTAAGATACTTACTAGTCAGGTACATTCTTAGGCGTTTAATATGCGGTGTTGAGTCCATTTCGTTGAGCAAGGAGTAGCTCTTGTCTATTCCATATTTGGCTTAAGGAACTTTATCTGTGCTCATTTCAATCTCTGGTTTTATGCAGCAACCCAACTCACCTTTCCCCTTAAGCAAGCATAAATTGGTTTTCTAAATTTGAGAACCTGTTCTGTTTTGGAATTCAGTTCCTGTGTAGCCAAGTTTACATTCCATGTATTAGTGATATCTTATGATGTTTCTTTTTCTGTGTGACTTATTTCAGTTAGAATCATCGTACCTGAATCTACTCATTATGCTGCTACGGGCCTGATGACATAGATTTCATTGCTGAGTGATACTGCATTGTACGTAAGTACCACAAGTTCTTTATCTATTTTTCACTTTCTGCGATGTTGAACTTGTACTGTAAACGAGGTTCTTGTAAACAGAGCCGTTCCAAACTTTGGGGTGGCTGTGTCTTTTTATTTTAATTTCCCTAAGCTATAGGACCATAAGTGGAAGTGCCCTAGGCTCTGTTGCTTTGTTTTTTAGATGTTTCAGGAAACACCATACACTTCTCCCAAGTGTCTGTTGGCAATTTACATCCCGCCCATCAGCATAACAAGGCTCCCAGTTCTCAATGGCCTGTTGCCTTTCTGGATTTTACACTTTTTTCAGATGGCCCTTTTGACCGGGGGGAAGTGAGACTTCATTGTAGTGCAGATTTCCTTTGCAAGCTTGCTTGGTTGGCCAAAAAGGGCGTATGCGTTTTTTCCTGAATATATTCAGGAAAAAACGCATACGCCCTTTTTGGCCAAGTGCATCATTGTGGACGTTCTGCCTCTTTTCCTATGCTTTCCATGCAATTCCAGTCTACCTCCTGAAATCGGTTTCCTGCAATTCTGCCCCACTTTCAAGTCCTCTTGGCAGCCTTACTTCAGTCTATTTTTGGACGATAGCTGTCATTTATAACTCTGCAGGTTTGTGAATTACAGTGCCCCTGAGCTCCTTTCTTCAACTCGCTTTCTTTTGAGCTGGCCGCAACACCGCAGCATGGCTTCAGGCCCTAATCTTATTCCGGCACGGCACGCTGAGCCTTTGGTTAATTCCTCTTCCTGGTGGGAAATGAGAGTTAAATTTGCCCGTCCAGACACCTCCAGCTAGTCTCTCATTGGTTCTCGCTATTCCTGTTCATCTTCCGCAGAAATTGCAAACTGGGCCAAACAGGAGGTTAAAGGGACTGACTCTCCAAGTCGGGAGAGTGTTAGTAAAGCGTCTGGAATGTTGCACCCAAGTACCAGGGTATGAAAACTGAGACATATTTGAACACGTCTCCCGATCACATGGTTGATCATACTCTAGGTTCCACATGCATGTTTTAGCTGAAGGAAGAATACCTTAAACCTGGGTAGTTGAAACCCGTGGAATGGGTACCATGCAATATGACTTCAAAGGGTCTTCATTTGCTCACCGAACCTCTCCAATCCTATCACTGCTGCGTTTATGCCCCTGCACACATCCTTGATTCTCTTTTGGAGACATAGCAATCCATAGGTTTTAAGATACTTACTAGTCAGGAACATTCTTAGGCGTTTAATATGGGGTGTTGAGTCCATTTCGTTGAGCAAGGAGTAGCTCTTGTCTATTCCATATTTGGCTTAAGGAACTTTATCTGTGCTCATTTCAATCTCTGGTTTTATGCAGCACCCCAACTCACCTTTACCCTTAAGCAAGAATAAGTTGGTTTTCTAAATTTGAGACCCTGTTCTGTTCTGTAATTCAGTTCCTGTGTAGCCAAGTTTACATTCCGTGTATTACTGATATCTTATGATGTTTCTTTTTCTGTGTGACTTATTTCAGTTAGAATCATCATACCTGAATCCACTCATTGTGCTGCTAAGGGACTGATGACACATATTTCATTGCTGAGTGATATTGCTTTGTAAGTGAATACCACAACTTCTTTATCCATTTTTCACTTTCTGCGATGTTGAACTTGTACTGTAAACGAGGTTCTTGTAAACAGAGCCGTTCCAAACTTTGGGGTGGCTGTGTCTTTTTGATTTTAATTTCCCTAAGCTATAGGACCATAAGTGGAAGTGCCCTAGGTTCTGTTGCTTTGTTTTTTAGATGTTTCAGGAAACACCATACACTTCTCCCGAGTGGTTGTTGGCAATTTACATCCCGCCCATCAGCATAACAAGGCTCCCAGTTCTCCATGGCCTGTCCTGCCTTTCTGGATTTTACACTTTTTTCAGATGGCCCTTTTGACCGGGGGGAAGTGAGACTTCATTGTAGTGCAGATTTCCTTTGCAAGCTTGCTTGGTTGGCCAAAAAGGGCGTATGCGTGTTTTCCTGAATATATTCAGGAAAACACGCATACGCCCTTTTTGGCCAAGTGCATCATTGTGGACGTTCTGCCTCTTTTCCTATGCTTTCAATGCAATTCCAGTCTACCTCCTGAAATCGGTTTCCTGCAATTCTGCCCCGCTTTCAAGTCCTCTTGGCAGCCTTACTTCAGTCTATTTTTGGACGATAGCTGTCATTTATAACTCTGCAGGTTTGTGAATTACAGTGCCCCTGAGCTCCTTTCTTCAACTCGCTTTCTTTTGAGCTGGCAGCAACACCGCAGGATGGCTTCAGGCCCTAATCTGGTTCCGGCACGGCACGCTGAGCCTTTGGTTA
This sequence comes from Delphinus delphis, assembly GCF_949987515.2. Taxonomy (NCBI): domain Eukaryota; kingdom Metazoa; phylum Chordata; class Mammalia; order Artiodactyla; family Delphinidae; genus Delphinus; species Delphinus delphis. The sequence goes on from NW_027192845.1 coordinate 344,499, forward strand.
TTTCCTCTTCCTGGTGGGAAATGAGAGTTAAATTTGCCCGTCCAGACACCTCCAGCTAGCCTCTCATTGGTTCTCGCTATTCCTGTTCATCTTCCGCAGAAATTGCAAACTGTGCCAAACAGGAGGTTAAAGGCGCTGACTCTCCAAGTGGGGAGAGAGTTAGTAAAGCGTCTGGAATGTTGCACCCGAGTACCAGGGGACGAAAACTGAGACATATTTGAACACGTCTCCCGATCACATGGTTGATCATACTCTGGGTTCCACATGCATGTTTTAGCTGAAGGAAGAATACCTAAAACCTGGGTAGTTGAAACCCGTGGAATGGGTACCATGCAATATGACTTCAAAGGGTCTTCATTTGCTCACCGAACCTCTCCAATCCTATCACTGCTGCGTTTATGCCCCTGTACACATGCTTGATTCTCTTTCGGAGACATAGCAATCCATAGGTTTTAAGATACTTACTAGTCAGGTACATTCTTAGGCGTTTAATATGCGGTGTTGAGTCCATTTCGTTGAGCAAGGAGTAGCTCTTGTCTATTCCATATTTGGCTTAAGGAACTTTATCTGTGCTCATTTCAATCTCTGGTTTTATGCAGCACCCCAACTCACCTTTCCCCTTAAGCAAGCATAAGTTGGTTTTCTAAATTTGAGAACCTGTTCTGTTTTGGAATTCAGTTCCTGTGTAGCCAAGTTTACATTCCGTGTATTAGTGATATCTTATGATGTTTCTTTTTCTGTGTGACTTATTTCAGTTAGAATCATCGTACCTGAATCTACTCATTATGCTGCTACGGGCCTGATGACATAGATTTCATTGCTGAGTGATACTGCATTGTACGTAAGTACCACAAGTTCTTTATCCATTTTTCACTTTCTGCGATGTTGAACTTGTACTGTAAACGAGGTTCTTGTAAACAGAGCCGTTCCAAACTTTGGGGTGGCTGTGTCTTTTTGATTTAAATTTCCCTAAGCTATAGGACCATAAGTGGAAGTGCCCTAGGCTCTGTTGCTTTGTTTTTTAGATGTTTCAGGAAACACCATACACTTCTCCCAAGTGTCTTTTGGCAATTTACATCCCGCCCATCAGCATAACAAGGCTCCCAGTTCTCAATGGCCTGTTGACTTTCTGGATTTTACACTTTTTTCAGATGGCCCTTTTGACCGGGGGGAAGTGAGACTTCATTGTAGTGCAGATTTCCTTTGCAAGCTTGCTTGGTTGGCCAAAAAGGGTGTATGCGTTTTTTCCTGAATATATTCAGGAAAAAACGCATACGCCCTTTTTGGCCAAGTGCATCATTGTGGACGTTCTGCCTCTTTTCCTATGCTTTCAATGCAATTCCAGTCTACCTCCTGAAATCGGTTTCCTGCAATTCTGCCCCGCTTTCAAGTCCTCTTGGCAGCCTTACTTCAGTCTATTTTTGGACGATAGCTGTCATTTATAACTCTGCAGGTTTGTGAATTACAGTGACCCTGAGCTCCTTTCTTCAACTCGCTTTCTTTTGAGCTGGCCGCAACACCGCAGCATGGCTTCAGGCCCTAATCTGGTTCCGGCACGGCACGCTGAGCCTTTGGTTAATTCCTCTTCCTGGTGGGAAATGAGAGTTAAATTTGCCCGTCCAGACACCTCCAGCTAGCCTCTCATTGGTTCTCGCTATTCCTGTTCATCTTCCGCAGAAATTGCAAACTGGGCCAAACAGGAGGTTAAAGGGACTGACTCTCCAAGACGGGAGAGTGTTAGTAAAGCGTCTGGAATGTTGCACCCGAGTACCAGGGTACGAAAACTGAGACATATTTGAACACGTCTCCCGATCACATGGTTGATCATACTCTAGGTTCCACATGCCTGTTTTAGCTGAAGGAAGAATACCTTAAACCTGGGTAGTTGAAAGCCGTGGAATGGGTACCATGCAATATGACTTCAAAGGGTCTTCATTTGCTCACCGAACCTCTCCATTCCTATCACTGCTGCGTTTATGCCCCTGTACACATGCTTGATTCTCTTTCGGAGACATAGCAATCCATAGGTTTTAAGATACTTACAAGTCAGGTACATTCTTAGGCGTTTAATATGCGATGTTGAGTCCATTTCGTTGAGCAAGGAGTAGCTCTTGTCTATTCCATATTTGGCTTAAGGAACTTTATCTGTGCTCATTTCAATCTCTGGTTTTATGCAGCACCCCAACTCACCTTTACCCTTAAGCAAGCATAAGTTGTCTTTCTAAATTTGAGACCCTGTTCTGTTCTGTAATTCAGTTCCTGTGTAGCCAAGTTTCCATTCCGTGTATTACTGATATCTTATGATGTTTCTTTTTCTGTGTGACTTACTTCAGTTAGAATCATCATACCTGAATCCACTCATTGTGCTGCTAAGGGCCTGATGACATAGATTTCATTGCTGAGTGATATTGCTTTGTAAGTGAATACCACAACTTCTTTATCCATTTTTCACTTTCTGCGATGTTGAACTTGTACTGTAAACGAGGTTCTTGTAAACAGAGCCGTCCAAACTTTGGGGTGGCTGTGTCTTTTTGATTTTAATTTCCCTAAGCTATAGGACCATAAGTGGAAGTGCCCTAGGCTCTGTTGCTTTGTTTTTTAGATGTTTCAGGAAACACCATACACTTCTCCCAAGTGTCTGTTGGCAATTTACATCCCGCCCATCAGCATAACAAGGCTCCCAGTTCTCCATGGCCTGTCCTGCCTTTCTGGATTTTACACTTTTTTCAGATGGCCCTTTTGACCGGGGGGAAGTGAGACTTCCTTGTAGTGCAGATTTCCTTTGCAAGCTTGCTTGGTTGGCCAAAAAGGGCGTATGCGTTTTTTCCTGAATATATTCAGGAAAAAACGCATACGCCCTTTTTGGCCAAGTGCATCATTGTGGACATTCTGCCTCTTTTCCTATGCTTTCAATGCAATTCCAGTCTACCTCCTGAAATCGGTTTCCTGCAATTCTGCCCCGCTTTCAAGTCCTCTTGGCAGCCTTACTTCAGTCTATTTTTGGACGATAGCTGTCATTTATAACTCTGCAGGTTTGTGAATTACAGTGCCCCTGAGCTCCTTTCTTCAACTTGCTTTCTTGTGACCTGGCCGCAACACCGCAGGCTGGCTTCAGGCCCTAATCTGGTTCCGGCACGGCACGCTGAGCCTTTGGTTATTTCCTCTTCCTGGTGGGAAATGAGAGTTAAATTTGCCCGTCCAGACACCTCCAGCTAGTCTCTCATTGGTTCTCGCTATTCCTGTTCATCTTCCGCAGAAATTGCAAACTGGGCCAAACAGGAGGTTAAAGGCGCTGACTCTCCAAGTGGGGAGAGTGTTAGTAAAGCGTCTGGAATGTTGCACCCGAGTACCAGGGGAGGAAAACTGAGACATATTTGAACACGTCTCCCGTTCACATGGTTGATCATACTTGGGTTCCACATGCATGTTTTAGCTGAAGGAAGAATACCTTAAACCTGGAGAGTTAAGACCCGTGCAATGGGTACCATGCAATATGACTTCAAAGGGTCTTCATTTGCTCACCGAACCTCTCCAATCCTATCACTGCTGCGTTTATGCCCCTGTACACATGCTTGATTCTCTTTCGGAGACATAGCAATCCATAGGTTTTAAGATACTTACTAGTCAGGTACATTCTTAGGCGTTTAATATGCGGTGTTGAGTCCATTTCGTTGAGCAAGGAGTAGCTCTTGTCTATTCCATATTTGACTTAAGGAACTTTATCTGTGCTCATTTCAATCTCTGGTTTTATGCAGCACCCCAACTCACCTTTACCCTTAAGCAAGCATAAGTTGGTTTTCTAAATTTGAGACCCTGTTCTGTTCTGTAATTCAGTTCCTGTGTAGCCAAGTTTACATTCCATGTATTACTGATATCTTATGATGTTTCTTTTTCTGTGTGACTTATTTCAGTTAGAATCATCATACCTGAATCCACTCATTGTGCTGCTAAGGGCCTGATGACACAGATTTCATTGCTGAGTGATATTGCTTTGTAAGTAAATACCACAACTTCTTTATCCATTTTTCACTTTCTGCGATGTTGAACTTGTACTGTAATCGAGGTTCTTGTAAACAGAGCCTTTCCAAACTTTGGGGTGGCTGTGTCTTTTTGATTTTAATTTCCCTAAGCTATAGGACCATAAGTGGAAGTGCCCTAGGTTCTGTTGCTTTGTTTTTTAGATGTTTCAGGAAACACCATACACTTCTCCCGAGTGGTTGTTGGCAATTTACATCCCGCCCATCAGCATAACAAGGCTCCCAGGTCTCCATGGCCTGTCCTGCCTTTCTGGATTTTACACTTTTTTCAGATGGCCCTTTTGACCGGGGGGAAGTGAGACTTCATTGTAGTGCAGATTTCCTTTGCAAGCTTGCTTGGTTGGCCAAAAAGGGCGTATGCGTTTTTTCCTGAATATATTCAGGAAAAAACGCATACGCCCTTTTTGGCCAAGTGCATCATTGTGGACGTTCTGCCTCTTTTCCTATGCTTTCAATGCAATTCCAGTCTACCTCCTGAAATCGGTTTCCTGCAATTCTGCCCCGCTTTCAAGTCCTCTTGGCAGCCTTACTTCAGTCTATTTTTGGACGATAGTTGTCATTTATAACTCTGCAGGTTTGTGAATTACAGTGCCCCTGAGCTCCTTTTTTCAACTCGCTTTCTTTTGAGCTGGCCGCAACACCGCAGGATGGCTTCAGGCCCTAATCTGGTTCCGGCACGGCACGCTGAGCCTTTGGTTAATTCCTCTTCCTGGTGGGAAATGAGAGTTAAATTTGCCCGTCCAGACACCTCCAGCTAGCCTCTCATTGGTTCTCGCTATTCCTGTTCATCTTCCGCAGAAATTGCAAACTGGGCCTAACAGGAGGTTAAAGGGACTGACTATCCAAGTCGGGAGAGTGTTAGTAAAGCGTCTGGAATGTTGCACCCGAGTACCAGGGGAGGAAAACTGAGACATATTTGAACACGTCTCCCAATCACATGGTTGATCATACTCTAGGTTCCACATGCATGTTTTAGCTGAAGGAAGAATACCTTAAACCTGGAGAGTTGAGACCCGTGTAATGGGTACCATGCAATATGACTTCAAAGGGTCTTCATTTGCTCACCGAACCTCTCCAATCCTATCACTGCTGCGTTTATGCCCCTGTACACATGCTTGATTCTCTTTCGGAGACATAGTAATCCATAGGTTTTAAGATACTTACTAGTCAGGTACATTCTTAGGCGTTTAATATGGGGTGTTGTGTCCATTTCGTTGAGCAAGGAGTAGCTCTTGTCTATTCCATATTTGACTTAAGGAACTTTATCTGTGCTCATTTCAATCTCTGGTTTTATGCAGCACCCCAACTCACCTTTACCCTTAAGCAAGCATAAGTTGGTTTTCTAAATTTGAGACCCTGTTCTGTTCTGTAATTCAGTTCCTGTGTAGCCAAGTTTACATTCCGTGTATTACTGATATCTTATGATGTTTCTTTTTCTGTGTGACTTATTTCAGTTAGAATCATCATACCTGAATCCACTCATTGTGCTGCTAAGGGCCTGATGACACAGATTTCATTGCTGAGTGATATTGCTTTGTAAGTAAATACCACAACTTCTTTATCCATTTTTCACTTTCTGCGATGTTGAACTTGTACTGTAAACGAGGTTCTTGTAAACAGAGGCGTCCCAAACTTTGGGGTGGCTGTGTTTTTGATTTTAATTTCCCTAAGCTATAGGACCATAAGTGGCAGTGCCCTAGGCTCTGTTGCTTTGTTTTTTAGATGTTTCAGGAAACACCATACACTTCTCCCGAGTGTCTGTTGGCAATTTACATCCCGCCCATCAGCATAACAAGGCTCCCAGTTCTCCATGGCCTGTCCTGCCTTTCTGGATTTTACACATTTTTCAGATGGCCCTTTTGACCGGGGGGAAGTGAGACTTCATTGTAGTGCAGATTTCCTTTGCAAGCTTGCTTGGTTGGCCAAAAAGGGCGTATGCGTTTTTCCCTGAATATATTCAGGAAAACACGCATACGCCCTTTTTGGCCAAGTGCATCATTGTGGACGTTCTGCCTCTTTTCCTATGCTTTCAATGCAATTCCAGTCTACCTCCTGAAATCGGTTTCCTGCAATTCTGCCCCGCTTTCAAGTCCTCTTGGCAGCCTTACTTCAGTCTATTTTTGGACGATAGCTGTCATTTATAACTCTGCAGGTTTGTGAATTACAGTGCCCCTGAGCTCCTTTCTTCAACTCGCTTTCTTTTGAGCTGGCCGCAACACCGCAGGATGGCTTCAGGCCCTAATCTGGTTCCGGCACGGCACGCTGAGCCTTTGGTTAATTCCTCTTCCTGGTGGGAAATGAGAGTTAAATTTGCCCGTCCAGACACCTCCAGCTAGCCTCTCATTGGTTCTCGCAATTCCTGTTCATCTTCCGCAGAAATTGCAAACTGGGCCAAACATGAGGTTAAAGGGACTGACTCTCCAAGTCGGGAGAGTGTTAGTAAAGCGTCTGGAATGTTGCACCCGAGTACCAGGGTACGAAAACTGAGACATATTTGAACACGTCTCCCGATCACATGGTTGATCATACTCTAGGTTCCACATGCATGTTTTAGCTGAAGGAAGAATACCTTAAACCTGGGTAGTTGAAACCCGTGGAATGGGTACCATGCAATATGACTTCAAAGGGTCTTCATTTGCTCACCGAACCTCTCCAATCCTATCACTGCTGCGTTTATGCCCCTGTACACATACTTGATTCTCTTTCGGAGACATAGCAATCCATAGGTTTTAAGATACTTACTAGTCAGGAACATTCTTAGGCGTTTAATATGGGGTGTTGAGTCCATTTCGTTGAGCAAGGAGTAGCTCTTGTCTATTCCATATTTGGCTTAAGGAACTTTATCTGTGCTCATTTCAATCTCTGGTTTTATGCAGCACCCCAACTCACCTTTACCCTTAAGCAAGCATAAGTTGGTTTTCTAAATTTGAGACCCTGTTCTGTTCTGTAATTCAGTTCCTGTGTAGCCAAGATTACATTCCGTGTATTACTGATATCTTATGATGTTTCTTTTTCTGTGTGACTTATTTCAGTTAGAATCATCATACCTGAATCCACTCATTGTGCTGCTAAGGGCCTGATGACACAGATTTCATTGCTGAGTGATATTGCTTTGTAAGTAAATACCACAACTTCTTTATCCATTTTTCACTTTCTGAGATGTTGAACTTGTACTGTAAACGAGGTTCTTGTAAACAGAGCCGTTCCAAACTTTGGGGTTGCTGTGTCTTTTTGATTTTAATTTCCCTAAGCTATAGGACTATAAGTGGAAGTGCCCTAGGTTCTGTTGCTTTGTTTTTTAGATGTTTCAGGAAACACCATACACTTCTCCCGAGTGGTTGTTGGCAATTTACATCCCGCCCATCAGCATAACAAGGCTCCCAGTTCTCCATGGCCTGTCCTGCCTTTCTGGATTTTACACTTTTGTCAGATGGCCCTTTTGACCGGGGGGAAGTGAGACTTCATTGTAGTGCAGATTTCCTTTGCAAGCTTGCTTGGTTGGCCAAAAAGTGCGTATGCGTTTTTCCCTGAATATATTCAGGAAAAAACGCATACGCCCTTTTTGGCCAAGTGCATCATTGTGGACGTTCTGCCTCTTTTCCTATGCTTTCAATGCAATTCCAGTCTACCTCCTGAAATCGGTTTCCTGCAATTCTGCCCCGCTTTCAAGTCCTCTTGGCAGCCTTACTTCAGTCTATTTTTGGACGATAGCTGTCATTTATAACTCTGCAGGTTTGTGAATTACAGTGCCCCTGAGCTCCTTTCTTCAACTCGCTTTCTTGTGACCTGGCCGCAACACCGAGGCATGGCTTCAGGCCCTAATCTGGTTCCGGTACGGCACGCTGAGCCTTTGGTTATTTCCTCTTCCTGGTGGGAAATGAGAGTTAAATTTGCCCGTCCAGACACCTCTAGCTAGCCTCTCATTGGTTCTCGCTATTCCTGTTCATCTTCCGCAGAAATTGCAAACTGGGCCAAACAGGAGGTTAAAGGCGCTGACTCTCCAAGTGGGGAGAGTGTTAGTAAAGCGTCTGGAATGTTGCACCCGAGTACCAGGGGAGGAAAACTGAGACATATTTGAACACGTCTCCCGTTCACATGGTTGATCATACTTGGGTTCCACATGCATGTTTTAGCTGAAGGAAGAATACCTTAAACCTGGAGAGTTGAGACCCGTGTAATGGGTACCATGCAATATGACTTCAAAGGGTCTTCATTTGCTCACCGAACCTCTCCAATCCTATCACTGCTGCGTTTATGCCCCTGTACACATGCTTGATTCTCTTTCGGATACATAGCAATCCATAGGTTTTCCGATACTTACTAGTCAGGTACATTCTTAGGCGTTTAATATGCGGTGTTGAGTCCATTTCGTTGAGCAAGGAGTAGCTCTTGTCTATTCCATATTTGACTTAAGGAACTTTATCTGTGCTCATTTCAATCTCTGGTTTTATGCAGCACCCCAACTCACCTTTCCCCTTAAGCAAGCATAAGTTGGTTTTCTAAATTTGAGACCCTGTTCTGTTCTGTAATTCAGTTCCTGTGTAGCCAAGTTTCCATTCCGTGTATTACTGATATCTTATGATGTTTCTTTTTCTGTGTGACTTATTTCAGTTAGAATCATCATACCTGAATCCACTCATTGTGCTGCTAAGGGCCTGATGACACAGATTTCATTGCTGAGTGATATTGCTTTGTAAGTAAATACCACAACTTCTTTATCCATTTTTCACTTTCTGCGATGTTGAACTTGTACTGTAAACGAGGTTCTTGTAAACAGAGGCGTCCCAAACTTTGGGGTGGCTGTGTTTTTGATTTTAATTTCCCTAAGCTATAGGACCATAAGTGGCAGTGCCCTAGGCTCTGTTGCTTTGTTTTTTAGATGTTTCAGGAAACACCATACACTTCTCCCGAGTGTCTGTTGGCAATTTACATCCCGCCCATCAGCATAACAAGGCTCCCAGTTCTCCATGGCCTGTCCTGCCTTTCTGGATTTTACACTTTTTTCAGATGGCCCTTTTGACCGGGGGGAAGTGAGACTTCATTGTAGTGCAGATTTCCTTTGCAAGCTTGCTTGGTTGGCCAAAAAGGGCGTATGCGTTTTTTCCTGAATATATTCAGGAAAACACGCATACGCCCTTTTTGGCCAAGTGCATCATTGTGGACGTTCTGCCTCTTTTCCTATGCTTTCAATGCAATTCCAGTCTACCTCCTGAAATCGGTTTCCTGCAATTCTGCCCCGCTTTCAAGTCCTCTTGGCAGCCTTACTTCAGTCTATTTTTGGACGATAGCTGTCATTTATAACTCTGCAGGTTTGTGAATTACAGTGCCCCTGAGCTCCTTTCTTCAACTCGCTTTCTTTTGAGCTGGCCGCAACACCGCAGGATGGCTTCAGGCCCTAATCTGGTTCCGGCACGGCACGCTGAGCCTTTGGTTAATTCCTCTTCCTGGTGGGAAATGAGAGTTAAATTTGCCCGTCCAGACACCTCCAGCTAGCCTCTCATTGGTTCTCGCAATTCCTGTTCATCTTCCGCAGAAATTGCAAACTGGGCCAAACATGAGGTTAAAGGGACTGACTCTCCAAGTCGGGAGAGTGTTAGTAAAGCGTCTGGAATGTTGCACCCGAGTACCAGGGTACGAAAACTGAGACATATTTGAACACGTCTCCCGATCACATGGTTGATCATACTCTAGGTTCCACATGCATGTTTTAGCTGAAGGAAGAATACCTTAAACCTGGGTAGTTGAAACCCGTGGAATGGGTACCATGCAATATGACTTCAAAGGGTCTTCATTTGCTCACCGAACATCTCCAATCCTATCACTGCTGCGTTTATGCCCCTGTACACATGCTTGATTCTCTTTCGGAGACATAGCAATCCATAGGTTTTAAGATACTTACTAGTCAGGTACATTCTTAGGCGTTTAATATGCGGTGTTGAGTCCATTTCGTTGAGCAAGGAGTAGCTCTTGTCTATTCCATATTTGGCTTAAGGAACTTTATCTGTGCTCATTTCAATCTCTGGTTTTATGCAGCACCCCAACTCACCTTTACCCTTAAGCAAGAATAAGTTGGTTTTCTAAATTTGAGACCCTGTTCTGTTCTGTAATTCAGTTCCTGTGTAGCCAAGATTACATTCCGTGTATTACTGATATCTTATGATGTTTCTTTTTCTGTGTGACTTACTTCAGTTAGAATCATCATACCTGAATCCACTCATTGTGCTGCTAAGGGCCTGATGACACAGATTTCATTGCTGAGTGATATTGCTTTGTAAGTAAATACCACAACTTCTTTATCCATTTTTCACTTTCTGCGATGTTGAACTTGTACTGTAAACGAGGTTCTTGTAAACAGAGCCGTTCCAAACTTTGGGGTGGCTGTGTCTTTTTGATTTTAATTTCCCTAAGCTATAGGACCATAAGTGGAAGTGCCCTAGGTTCTGTTGCTTTGTTTTTTAGATGTTTCAGGAAACACCATACACTTCTCCCGAGTGGTTGTTGGCAATTTACATCCCGCCCATCAGCATAACAAGGCTCCCAGTTCTCCATGGCCTGTCCTACCTTTCTGGATTTTACACTTTTTTCAGATGGCCCTTTTGACCGGGGGGAAGTGAGACTTCATTGTAGTGCAGATTTCCTTTGCAAGCTTGCTTGGTTGGCCAAAAAGGGCGTATGCGTTTTTTCCTGAATATATTCAGGAAAAAACGCATACGCCCTTTTTGGCCAAGTGCATCATTGTGGACGTTCTGCCTCTTTTCCTATGCTTTCAATGCAATTCCAGTCTACCTCCTGAAATCGGTTTCCTGCAATTCTGCCCCGCTTTCAAGTCCTCTTGGCAGCCTTACTTCAGTCTATTTTTGGACGATAGCTGTCATTTATAACTCTGCAGGTTTGTGAATTACAGTGCCCCTGAGCTCCTTTCTTCAACTCGCTTTCTTTTGAGCTGGCCGCAACACCGCAGGATGGCTTCAGGCCCTAATCTGGTTCCGGCACGGCACGCTGAGCCTTTGGTTATTTCCTCTTCCTGGTGGGAAATGAGAGTTAAATTTGCCCGTCCAGACACCTCTAGCTAGCCTCTCATTGGTTCTCGCTATTCCTGTTCATCTTCCGCAGAAATTGCAAACTGGGCCAAACAGGAGGTTAAAGGCGCTGACTCTCCAACTCGGGAGAGTGTTAGTTAAGCGTCTGGAATGTTGCACCCGAGTACCAGGGGAGGAAAACTGAGACATATTTGAACACGTCTCCCGTTCACATGGTTGATCATACTTGGGTTCCACATGCACGTTTTAGCTGAAGGAAGAATACCTTAAACCTGGAGAGTTGAGACCCGTGTAATGGGTACCATGCAATATGACTTCAAAGGGTCTTCATTTGCTCACCGAACCTCTCCAATCCTATCACTGCTGCGTTTATGCCCCTGTACACATGCTTGATTCTCTTTTGGAGACATAGCAATCCATAGGTTTTACGATACTTACTAGTCAGGTACATTCTTAGGCGTTTAATATGCGGTGTTGAGTCCATTTCGTTGAGCAAGGAGTAGCTCTTGTCTATTCCATATTTGACTTAAGGAACTTTATCTGTGCTCATTTCAATCTCTGATTTTATGCAGCACCCCAACTCACCTTTCCCCTTAAGCAAGCATAAGTTGGTTTTCTAAATTTGAGACCCTGTTCTGTTCTGTAATTCAGTTCCTGTGTAGCCAAGTTTACATTCCGTGTATTACTGATATCTTATGATGTTTCTTTTTCTGTGTGACTTACTTCAGTTAGAATCATCATACCTGAATCCACTCATTGTGCTGCTAAGGGCCTGATGACACAGATTTCATTGCTGAGTGATATTGCTTTGTAAGTAAATACCACAACTTCTTTATCCATTTTTCACTTTCTGCGATGTTGAACTTGTACTGTAAACGAGGTTCTTGTAAACAGAGCCGTTCCAAACTTTGGGGTGGCTGTGTCTTTTTGATTTTAATTTCCCTAAGCTATAGGACCATAAGTGGAAGTGCCCTAGGCTCTGTTGCTTTGTTTTTTAGATGTTTCAGGAAACACCATACACTTCTCCCGAGTGGTTGTTGGCAATTTACATCCCGCCCATCAGCATAACAAGGCTCCCAGTTCTCCATGGCCTGTCCTGCCTTTCTGGATTTTACACTTTTTTCAGATGGCCCTTTTGACCGGGGGGAAGTGAGACTTCATTGTAGTGCAGATTTCCTTTGCAAGCTTGCTTGGTTGGCCAAAAAGGGCGTATGCGTTTTTTCCTGAATATATTCAGGAAAAAACGCATACGCCCTTTTTGGCCAAGTGCATCATTGTGGACGTTCTGCCTCTTTTCCTATGCTTTCAATGCAATTCCAGTCTACCTCCTGAAATCGGTTTCCTGCAATTCTGCCCCGCTTTCAAGTCCTCTTGGCAGCCTTACTTCAGTCTATTTTTGGACGATAGCTGTCATTTATAACTCTGCAGGTTTGTGAATTACAGTGCCCCTGAGCTCCTTTCTTCAACTCGCTTTCTTGTGACCTGGCCGCAACACCGCAGGATGGCTTCAGGCCCTAATCTGGTTCCGGCCCGGCATGCTGAGCCTTTGGTTAATTCCTCTTCCTGGTGGGAAATGAGAGTTAAATTTGCCCGTCCAGACACCTCCAGCTAGCCTCTCATTGGTTCTCGCTGTTCCTGTTCATCTTCCGCAGAAATTGCAAACTGGGCAAAACAGGAGGTTAAAGGGACTGACTCTCCAAGTGGGGAGAGTGTTAGTAAAGCGTCTGGAATGTTGCACCCGAGTACCAGGGGAGGAAAACTGAGACATATTTGAACACGTCTCCCGATCACATGGTTGATCATACTCTAGGTTCCACATGCCTGTTTTAGCTGAAGGAAGAATACCTTAAACCTGGGTAGTTGAAAGCCGTGGAATGGGTACCATGCAATATGAATTCAAAGGGTCTTCATTTGCTCACCGAACCTCTCCAATCCTATCACTGCTGCGTTTATGCCCCTGTACACATGCTTGATTCTCTTTCGGAGACATAGCAATCCATAGGTTTTAAGATACTTACAAGTCAGGTACATTCTTAGGCGTTTAATATGCGGTGTTGAGTCCATTTCGTTGAGCAAGGAGTAGCTCTTGTCTATTCCATATTTGGCTTAAGGAACTTTATCTGTGCTCATTTCAATCTCTGGTTTTATGCAGCACCCCAACTCACCTTTACCCTTAAGCAAGCATAAGTTGTCTTTCTAAATTTGAGACCCTGTTCTGTTCTGTAATTCAGTTCCTGTGTAGCCAAGTTTCCATTCCGTGTATTACTGATATCTTATGATGTTTCTTTTTCTGTGTGACTTACTTCAGTTAGAATCATCATACCTGAATCCACTCATTGTGCTGCTAAGGGCCTAATGACATAGATTTCATTGCTGAGTGATATTGCTTTGTAAGTGAATACCACAACTTCTTTATCCATTTTTCACTTTCTGCGATGTTGAACTTGTACTGTAAATGAGGTTCTTGTAAACAGAGCCGTCCAAACTTTGGGGTGGCTGTGTCTTTTTCATTTTAATTTCCCTAAGCTATAGGACCATAAGTGGAAGTGCCCTAGGCTCTGTTGCTTTGTTTTTTAGATGTTTCAGGAAACACCATACACTTCTCCCAAGTGTCTGTTGGCAATTTACATCCCGCCCATCAGCATAACAAGGCTCCCAGTTCTCAATGGCCTGTTGCCTTTCTGGATTTTACACTTTTTTCAGATGGCCCTTTTGACCGGGGGGAAGTGAGACTTCATTGTAGTGCAGATTTCCTTTGCAAGCTTGCTTGGTTGGCCAAAAAGGGCGTATGCGTTTTTTCCTGAATATATTCAGGAAAAAACGCATACGCCCTTTTTGGCCAAGTGCATCATTGTGGACGTTCTGCCTCTTTTCCTATGCTTTCAATGCAATTCCAGTCTACCTCCTGAAATCGGTTTCCTGCAATTCTGCCCCACTTTCAAGTCCTCTTGGCAGCCTTACTTCAGTCTATTTTTGGACGATAGCTGTCATTTATAACTCTGCAGGTTTGTGAATTACAGTGCCCCTGAGCTCCTTTCTTCAACTCGCTTTCTTTTGAGCTGGCCGCAACACCACAGGATGGCTTCAGGCCCTAATCTGGTTCCGGCACGGCACGCTGAGCCTTTGGTTAATTCCTCTTCCTGGTGGGAAATGAGAGTTAAATTTGCCGGTCCAGACACCTCCAGCTAGCCTCTCATTGGTTCTCGCTATTCCTGTTCATCTTCCGCAGAAATTGCAAACTGGGCCAAACAGGAGGTTAAAGGGACTGACTCTCCAAGTGGGGAGAGTGTTAGTAAAGCGTCTGGAATGTTGCACCCGAGTACCAGGGTACGAAAACTGAGACATATTTGAACACGTCTCCCGATCACATGGTTGATCATACTCTAGGTTCCACATGCATGTTTTAACTGAAGGAAGAATACCTTAAACCTGGGTAGTTGAAACCCGTGGAATGGGTACCATGCAATATGACTTCAAAGGGTCTTCATTTGCTCACCGAACCTCTCCAATCCTATCACTGCTGCGTTTATGCCCCTGTACACATGCTTGATTCTCTTTCGGAGACATAGCAATCCATAGGTTTTAAGATACTTACTAGTCAGGTACATTCTTAGGCGTTTAATATGCGCTGTTGAGTCCATTTCGTTGAGCAAGGAGTAGCTCTTGTCTATTCCATATTTGACTTAAGGAACTTTATCTGTGCTCATTTCAATCTCTGGTTTTATGCAGCACCCCAACTCACCTTTCCCCTTAAGCAAGCATAAGTTGGTTTTCTAAATTTGAGACCCTGTTCTGTTCTGTAATTCAGTTCCTGTGTAGCCAAGTTTACATTCCGTGTATTACTGATATCTTATGATGTTTCTTTTTCTGTGTGACTTACTTCAGTTAGAATCATCATACCTGAATCCACTCATTGTGCTGCTAAGGGCCTGATGACACAGATTTCATTGCTGAGTGATATTGCTTTGTAAGTAAATACCACAACTTCTTTATCCATTTTTCACCTTCTGCGATGTTGAACTTGTACTGTAAACGAGGTTCTTGTAAACAGAGCCGTTCCAAACTTTGGGGTGGCTGTGTCTTTTTGATTTTAATTTCCCTAAGCTATAGGACCATAAGTGGAAGTGCCCTAGGTTCTGTTGCTTTGTTTTTTAGATGTTTCAGGAAACACCATACACTTCTCCCGAGTGGTTGTTGGCAATTTACATCCCGCCCATCAGCATAACAAGGCTCCCTGTTCTCCATGGCCTGTCCTGCCTTTCTGGATTTTACACTTTTTTCAGATGGCCCTTTTGACCGGGGGGAAGT
The DNA here is from genome assembly GCF_949987515.2 of Delphinus delphis. Lineage (NCBI taxonomy): Eukaryota > Metazoa > Chordata > Mammalia > Artiodactyla > Delphinidae > Delphinus > Delphinus delphis. Next base: position 359,884 of record NW_027192845.1, read on the forward strand.
GAGACTTCATTGTAGTGCAGATTTCCTTTGCAAGCTTGCTTGGTTGGCCAAAAAGGGCGTATGCGTTTTTTCCTGAATATATTCAGGAAAAAACGCATACGCCCTTTTTGGCCAAGTGCATCATTGTGGACGTTCTGCCTCTTTTCCTATGCTTTCAATGCAATTCCAGTCTACCTCCTGAAATCGGTTTCCTGCAATTCTGCCCCGCTTTCAAGTCCTCTTGGCAGCCTTACTTCAGTCTATTTTTGGACGATAGCTGTCATTTATAACTCTGCAGGTTTGTGAATTACAGTGCCCCTGAGCTCCTTTCTTCAACTCGCTTTCTTTTGAGCTGGCCGCAACACCGCAGGATGGCTTCAGGCCCTAATCTGGTTCCGGTATGGCACGCTGAGCCTTTGGTTATTTCCTCTTCCTGGTGGGAAATGAGAGTTAAATTTGCGCGTCCAGACACCTCCAGCTAGCCTCTCATTGGTTCTCGCTATTCCTGTTCATCTTCCGCAGAAATTGCAAACTGAGCCAAACAGGAGGTTAAAGGCGCTGACTCTCCAAGTCGGGAGAGTGTTAGTAAAGCGTCTGGAATGTTGCACCCGAGTACCAGGGGAGGAAAACTGAGACATATTTGAACACGTCTCCCGTTCACATGGTTGATCATACTTGGGTTCCACATGCATGTTTTAGCTGAAGGAAGAATACCTTAAACCTGGGTAGTTGAAACCCGTGGAATGGGTACCATGCAATATGACTTCAAAGGGTCTTCATTTGCTCACCGAACCTCTCCAATCCTATCACTGCTGCGTTTATGCCCCTGTACACATGCTTGATTCTCTTTCGGAGACATAGCAATCCATAGGTTTTAAGATACTTACTAGTCAGGTACATTCTTAGGCGTTTAATATGCGGTGTTGAGTCCATTTCGTTGAGCAAGGAGTAGCTCTTGTCTATTCCATATTTGGCTTAAGGAACTTTATCTGTGCTCATTTCAATCTCTGGTTTTATGCAGCACCCCAACTCACCTTTCCCCTTAAGCAAGCATAAGTTGGTTTTCTAAATTTGAGACCCTGTTCTGTTCTGTAATTCAGTCCCTGTGTAGCCAAGTTTACATTCCGTGTATTACTGATATCTTATGATGTTTCTTTTTCTGTGTGACTTACTTCAGTTAGAATCATCATACCTGAATCCACTCATTGTGCTGCTAAGGGCCTGATGACACAGATTTCATTGCTGAGTGATATTGCTTTGTAAGTAAATACCACAACTTCTTTATCCATTTTTCACTTTCTGCGATGTTGAACTTGTACTGTAAACGAGGTTCTTGTAAACAGAGGCGTTCCAAACTTTGGGGTGGCTGTGTCTTTTTGATTTTAATTTCCCTAAGCTATAGGACCATAAGTGGAAGTGCCCTAGGTTCTGTTGCTTTGTTTTTTAGATGTTTCAGGAAACACCATACACTTCTCCCGAGTGGTTGTTGGCAATTTACATCCCGCCCATCAGCATAACAAGGCTCCCAGTTCTCCATGGCCTGTCCTGCCTTTCTGGATTTTACACTTTTTTCAGATGGCCCTTTTGACCGGGGGGAGGTGAGACTTCATTGTAGTGCAGATTTCCTTTGCAAGCTTGCTTGGTTGGCCAAAAAGGGCGTATGCGTTTTTTCCTGAATATATTCAGGAAAAAACGCATACGCCCTTTTTGGCCAAGTGCATCATTGTGGACGTTCTGCCTCTTTTCCTATGCTTTCAATGCAATTCCAGTCTACCTCCTGAAATCGGTTTCCTGCAATTCTGCCCCGCTTTCAAGTCCTCTTGGCAGCCTTACTTCAGTCTATTTTTGGACGATAGCTGTCATTTATAACTCTGCAGGTTTGTGAATTACAGTGCCCCTGAGCTCCTTTCTTCAACTCGCTTTCTTTTGAGCTGGCCGCAACACCGCAGGATGGCTTCAGGCCCTAATCTGGTTCCGGCACGGCACGCTGAGCCTTTGGTTATTTCCTCTTCCTGGTGGGAAATGAGAGTTAAATTTGCCCGTCCAGACACCTCTAGCTAGCCTCTCATTGGTTCTCGCTATTCCTGTTCATCTTCCGCAGAAATTGCAAACTGGGCCAAACAGGAGGTTAAAGGCGCTGACTCTCCAACTCGGGAGAGTGTTAGTAAAGCGTCTGGAATGTTGCACCCGAGTACCAGGGGAGGAAAACTGAGACATATTTGAACACGTCTCCCGTTCACATGGTTGATCATACTTGGGTTCCACATGCACGTTTTAGCTGAAGGAAGAATACCTTAAACCTGGAGAGTTGAGACCCGTGTAATGGGTACCATGCAATATGACTTCAAAGGGTCTTCATTTGCTCACCGAACCTCTCCAATCCTATCACTGCTGCGTTTATGCCCCTGTACACATGCTTGATTCTCTTTTGGAGACATAGCAATCCATAGGTTTTACGATACTTACTAGTCAGGTACATTCTTAGGCGTTTAATATGCGGTGTTGAGTCCATTTCGTTGAGCAAGGAGTAGCTCTTGTCTATTCCATATTTGACTTAAGGAACTTTATCTGTGCTCATTTCAATCTCTGATTTTATGCAGCACCCCAACTCACCTTTCCCCTTAAGCAAGCATAAGTTGGTTTTCTAAATTTGAGACCCTGTTCTGTTCTGTAATTCAGTTCCTGTGTAGCCAAGATTACATTCCGTGTATTACTGATATCTTATGATGTTTCTTTTTCTGTGTGACTTATTTCAGTTAGAATCATCATACCTGAATCCACTCATTGTGCTGCTAAGGGCCTGATTACACAGATTTCATTGCTGAGTGATATTGCTTTGTAAGTAAATACCACAACTTCTTTATCCATTTTTCACTTTCTGCGATGTTGAACTTGTACTGTAAACGAGGTTCTTGTAAACAGAGGCGTCCCAAACTTTGGGGTGGCTGTGTCTTTTTGATTTTAATTTCCCTAAGCTATAGGACCATAAGTGGCAGTGCCCTAGGCTCTGTTGCTTTGTTTTTTAGATGTTTCAGGAAACACCATACACTTCTCCAGAGTGGCTGTTGGCAATTTACATCCCGCCCATCAGCATAAGAAGGCTCCCAGTTCTCCATGGCCTGTCGTGCCTTCATGGATTTTACACTTTTTTCAGATGGCCCTTTTGACCAGGTGGAAGTGAGACTTCATTGTAGTGCAGGTTTCATTTGCAAGCTTGCTTGGTTGGCCAAAAAGGGCGTATGCGTTTTTTCCTGAATATATTCAGGAAAACACGCATACGCACTTTTTGGCCAAGTGCATCATTGTGGACGTTCTGCCTCTTTTCCTATGCTTTCAATGCAATTCCAGTCTACCTCCTGAAATCGGTTTCCTGCAATTCTGCCCCGCTTTCAAGTCCTCTTGGCAGCCTTACTTCAGTCTATTTTTGGACGATAGCTGTCATTTATAACTCTGCAGGTTTGTGAATTACAGTGCCCCTGAGCTCCTTTCTTCAACTCGCTTTCTTGTGAGCTGGCCGCAACACCGCAGGATGGCTTCAGGCCCTAATCTGGTTCCGGCACAGCACGCTGAGCCTTTGGTTAATTCCTCTTCCTGGTGGGAAATGAGAGTTAAATTTGCCCGTCCAGACACCTCCAGCTAGCCTCTCATTGGTTCTCGCTATTCCTGTTCATCTTCCGCAGAAATTGCAAACTGGGCCAAACAGGAGGTTAAAGGCACTGACTCTCCAAGTCGGGAGAGTGTTAGTAAAGCGTCTGGAATGTTGCACCCGAGTACCAGGGTACGAAAACTGAGACATATTTGAACACGTCTCCCCATCACATGGTTGATCATACTCTGGGTTCCACATGCATGTTTTAGCTGAAGGAAGAATACCTTAAAACTGGGTAGTAGAAACCCGTGGAATGGGTACCATGCAACATGACTTCAATGGGTCTTCATTTGCTCACCGAACCTCTCCAATCCTATCACTGCTGCGTTTATGCCCCTGTACACATGCTTGATTCTCTTTCGGAGACATAGCAATCCATAGGTTTTAAGATACTTACTAGTCAGGTACATTCTTAGGCGTTTAATATGCGGTGTTGAGTCCATTTCGTTGAGCAAAGAGTAGCTCTTGTCTATTCCATATTTGGCTTAAGGAACTTTATCTGTGCTCATTTCAATCTCTGGTTTTATGCAGCACCCCAACTCACCTTTACCCTTAAGCAAGCATAAGTTGGTTTTCTAAATTTGAGACCCTGTTCTGTTCTGTAATTCAGTTCCTGTGTAGCCAAGTTTACATTCCGTGTATTACTGATATCTTATGATGTTTCTTTTTCTGTGTGACTTATTTCAGTTAGAATCATCATACCTGAATCCACTCATTGTGCTGCTAAGGGCCTGATGACATAGATTTCATTGCTGAGTGATATTGCTTTGTAAGTGAATACCACAACTTCTTTATCCATTTTTCACTTTCTGCGATGTTGAACTTGTACTGTAAACGAGGTTCTTGTAAACAGAGGGGTCCCAAACTTTGGGGTGGCTGTGTATTTTTGATTTTAATTTCCCTAAGCTATAGGACCATAAGTGGAAGTGCCCTAGGCTCTGTTGCTTTGTTTTTTAGATGTTTCAGGAAACACCATACACTTCTCCCGAGTGTCTGTTGGCAATTTACATCCCGCCCATCAGCATAACAAGGCTCCCAGTTCTCCATGGCCTGTCCTCCCTTTCTGGATTTTACACTTTTTTCAGATGGCCCTTTTGACCGGGGGGAAGTGAGACTTCATTGTAGTGCAGATTTCCTTTGCAAGCTTGCTTGGTTGACCAAAAAGGGCGTATGCGTTTTTTCCTGAATATATTCAGGAAAAAACGCATACGCCCTTTTTGGCCAAGTGCATCATTGTGGACGTTCTGCCTCTTTTCCTATGCTTTCAATGCAATTCCAGTCTACCTCCTGAAATCGGTTTCCTGCAATTCTGCCCCGCTTTCAAGTCCTCTTGGCAGCCTTACTTCAGTCTATTTTTGGACGATAGCTGTCATTTATAACTCTGCAGGTTTGTGAATTACAGTGCCCCTGATCTCCTGTCTTCAACTCGCTTTCTTGTGACCTGGCCGCAACACCGCAGGATGGCTTCAGGCCCTAATCTGGTTCTGGCCCGGCACGCTGAGCCTTTGGTTAATTCCTCTTCCTGGTGGGAAATGAGAGTTAAATTTGCCCGTTCAGACACCTCCAGCTAGCCTCTCATTGGTTCTCGCTATTCCTGTTCATCTTCCGCAGAAATTGCAAACTGGGCCAAACAGGAGGTTAAAGGAACTGACTCTCCAAGTGGGGAGAGTGTTAGTAAAGCGTCTGGAATGTTGCACCCGAGTACCAGGGGAGGAAAACTGAGACATATTTGAACACGTCTCCCGTTCACATGGTTGATCATACTCTGGGTTCCACATGCATGTTTTAGCTGAAGGAAGAATACCTAAAACCTGGAGAGTTGAGACCCGTGTAATGGGTACCATGCAATATGACTTCAAAGGGTCTTCATTTGCTCACCGAACCTCTCCAATCCTATAACTGCTGCGTTTATTCCCCTGTACACACGCTTGATTCTCTTTTGGAGACATAGCAATCCATAGGTTTTAAGATACTTACTAGTCAGGTACATTCTTAGGCGTTTAATATGGGGTGTTGAGTCCATTTCGTTGAGCAAGGAGTAGCTCTTGTCTATTCCATATTTGGCTTAAGGAACTTTATCTGTGCTCATTTCAATCTCTGGTTTTATGCAGCACCCCAACTCACCTTTACCCTTAAGCAAGCATAAGTTGGTTTTCTAAATTTGAGACCCTATTCTGTTTTGGAATGCAGTTCCTGTGTAGCCAAGTTTACATTCCGTATATTAGTGATATCTTATGATGTTTCTTTTTCTGTGTGACTTATTTCAGTTAGAATCATCGTACCTGAATCCACTCATTATGCTGCTAAGGGCCTGATGACATAGATTTCATTGCTGAGTGATACTGCATTGTACGTAAGTACCTCAAGTTCTTTATCCATTTTTCATTTTCTGTGATATTGAAATTGTACGGTAAACGAGGTTCTTGTAAACGGAGGCGTCCCAAACTTTGGGGTGGCTGTGTCTTTTTGATTTTAATTTCCCTAAGCTATAGGACCATAAGTGGAAGTGCCCTAGGCTCTGTTGCTTTGTTTTTTAGATGTTTCAGGAAACACCATACACTTCTCCAGAGTGGCTGTTGGCAATTTACATCCCGCCCATCAGCATAAGAAGGCTCCCAGTTCTCCATGGCCTGTCGTGCCTTTATGGATTTTACACTTTTTTCAGATGGCCCTTTTGACCAGGTGGAAGTGAGACTTCATTGTAGTGCAGGTTTCCTTTGCAAGCTTGCTTGGTTGGCCAAAAAGGGCGTATGCGTGTTTTCCTGAATATATTCAGGAAAACACGCATACGCCCTTTTTGGCCAAGTGCATCATTGTGGACGTTCTGCCTCTTTTCCTATGCTTTCAATGCAATTCCAGTCTACCTCCTGAAATCGGTTTCCTGCAATTCTGCCCCGCTTTCAAGTCCTCTTGGCAGCCTTACTTCAGTCTATTTTTGGACGATAGCTGTCATTTATAACTCTGCAGGTTTGTGAATTACAGTGCCCCTGAGCTCCTTTCTTCAACTAGCTTTCTTGTGAGCTGGCCGCAACACCGCAGGATGGCTTCAGGCACTAATCTGGTTCCGGCACAGCACGCTGAGCCTTTGGTTAATTCCTCTTCCTGGTGGGAAATGAGAGTTAAATTTGCCCGTCCAGACACCTCCAGCTAGCCTCTCATTGGTTCTCGCTATTCCTGTTCATCTTCCGCAGAAATTGCAAACTGGGCCAAACAGGAGGTTAAAGGCACTGACTCTCCAAGTCGGGAGAGTGTTAGTAAAGCGTCTGGAATGTTGCACCCGAGTACCAGGGTACGAAAACTGAGACATATTTGAACACGTCTCCCGATCACATGGTTGATCATACTCTGGGTTCCACATGCATGTTTTAGCTGAAGGAAGAATACCTTAAAACTGGGTAGTAGAAACCCGTGGAATGGGTACCATGCAACATGACTTCAATGGGTCTTCATTTGCTCACCGAACCTCTCCAATCCTATCACTGCTGCGTTTATGCCCCTGTACACATGCTTGATTCTCTTTCGGAGACATAGCAATCCATAGGTTTTAAGATACTTACTAGTCAGGTACATTCTTAGGCGTTTAATATGCGGTGTTGAGTCCATTTCGTTGAGCAAAGAGTAGCTCTTGTCTATTCCATATTTGGCTTAAGGAACTTTATCTGTGCTCATTTCAATCTCTGGTTTTATGCAGCACCCCAACTCACCTTTACCCTTAAGCAAGCATAAGTTGGTTTTCTAAATTTGAGACCCTGTTCTGTTCTGTAATTCAGTTCCTGTGTAGCCAAGTTTACATTCCGTGTATTACTGATATCTTATGATGTTTCTTTTTCTGTGTGACTTATTTCAGTTAGAATCATCATACCTGAATCCACTCATTGTGCTGCTAAGGGCCTGATGACATAGATTTCATTGCTGAGTGATATTGCTTTGTAAGTGAATACCACAACTTCTTTATCCATTTTTCACTTTCTGCGATGTTGAACTTGTACTGTAAACGAGGTTCTTGTAAACAGAGGGGTCCCAAACTTTGGGGTGGCTGTGTCTTTTTGATTTTAATTTCCCTAAGCTATAGGACCATAAGTGGAAGTGCCCTAGGCTCTGTTGCTTTGTTTTTTAGATGTTTCAGGAAACACCATACACTTCTCCCGAGTGTCTGTTGGCAATTTACATCCCGCCCATCAGCATAAGAAGGCTCCCAGTTCTCCATGGCCTGTCCTCCCTTTCTGGATTTTACACTTTTTTCAGATGGCCCTTTTGACCGGGGGGAAGTGAGACTTCATTGTAGTGCAGATGTCCTTTGCAAGCTTGCTTGGTTGACCAAAAAGGGCGTATGCGTTTTTTCCTGAATATATTCAGGAAAAAACGCATACGCCCTTTTTGGCCAAGTGCATCATTGTGGACGTTCTGCCTCTTTTCCTATGCTTTCAATGCAATTCCACTCTACCTCCTGAAATCGGTTTCCTGCAATTCTGCCCCACTTTCAAGTCCTCTTGGCAGCCTTACTTCAGTCTATTTTTGGACGATAGCTGTCATTTATAACTCTGCAGGTTTGTGAATTACAGTGCCCCTGAGCTCCTTTCTTCAACTCGCTTTCTTTTGAGCTGGCCGCAACACCGCAGGATGGCTTCAGGCCCTAATCTGGTTCCGGCCCGGCACGCTGAGCCTTTGGTTAATTCCTCTCCCTGGTGGGAAATGAGAGTTAAATTTGCCCGTTCAGACACCTCCAGCTAGCCTCTCATTGGTTCTCGCTATTCCTGTTCATCTTCCGCAGAAATTGCAAACTGGGCCAAACAGGAGATTAAAGGCACTGAATCTCCAAGTCGGGAGAGTGTTAGTAAAGCGTCTGGAATGTTGCACCCGAGTACCAGGGTACGAAAACTGAGACATATTTGAACACGTCTCCCGATCACATGGTTGATCATACTCTGGGTTCCACATGCATGTTTTAGCTGAAGGAAGAATACCTTAAAACTGGGTAGTAGAAACCCGTGGAATGCGTACCATGCAATATGACTTCAATGGGTCTTCATTTGCTCACCGAACCTCTCCAATCCTATCACTGCTGCGTTTATGCCCCTGTACACATGCTTGATTCTCTTTCGGAGACATAGCAATCCATAGGTTTTAAGATACTTACTAGTCAGGTACATTCTTAGGCGTTTAATATGTGGTGTTGAGTCCATTTCGTTGAGCAAGGAGTAGCTCTTGTCTATTCCATATTTGGCTTAAGGAACTTTATCTGTGCTCATTTCAATCTCTGGTTTTATGCAGCACCCCAACTCACCTTTACCCTTAAGCAAGCATAAGTTGGTTTTCTAAATTTGAGACCCTGTTCTGTTCTGTAATTCAGTTCCTGTGTAGCCAAGTTTACATTCCGTGTATTACTGATATCTTATGATGTTTCTTTTTCTGTGTGACTTATTTCAGTTAGAATCATCATACCTGAATCCACTCATTGTGCTGCTAAGGGCCTGATGACATAGATTTCATTGCTGAGTGATATTGCTTTGTAAGTGAGTACCACAACTTCTTTATCCATTTTTCACTTTCTGCGATGTTGAACTTGTACTGTAAACGAGGTTCTTGTAAACAGAGGCGTCCCAAACTTTGGGGTGGCTGTGTCTTTTTGATTTTAATTTCCCTAAGCTATAGGACCATAAGTGGAAGTGCCCTAGGCTCTGTTGCTTTGTTTTTTAGATGTTTCAGGAAACACCATACACTTCTCCCGAGTGTCTGTTGGCAATTTACATCCCGCCCATCAGCATAAGAAGGCTCCCAGTTCTCCATGGCCTGTCTTCCCTTTCTGGATTTTACACTTTTTTCAGATGGCCCTTTTGACCGGGGGGAAGTGAGACTTCATTGTAGTGCAGATGTCCTTTGCAAGCTTGCTTGGTTGACCAAAAAGGGCGTATGCGTTTTTTCCTGAATATATTCAGGAAAAAACGCATACGCCCTTTTTGGCCAAGTGCATCATTGTGGACGTTCTGCCTCTTTTCCTATGCTTTCAATGCAATTCCAGTCTACCTCCTGAAATCGGTTTCCTGCAATTCTGCCCCGCTTTCAAGTCCTCTTGGCAGCCTTACTTCAGTCTATTTTTGGACGATAGCTGTCATTTATAACTCTGCAGGTTTGTGAATTACAGTGCCCCTGAGCTCCTTTCTTCAACTCGCTTTCTTTTGAGCTGGCCGCAACACCGCAGGATGGCTTCAGGCCCTAATCTGGTTCCGGCCCGGCACGCTGAGCCTTTGGTTAATTCCTCTTCCTGGTGGGAAATGAGAGTTAAATTTGCCCGTTCAGACACCTCCAGCTAGCCTCTCATTGGTTCTCGCTATTCCTGTTCATCTTCCGCAGAAATTGCAAACTGGGCCAAACAGGAGATTAAAGGCACTGACTCTCCAAGTCGGGAGAGTGTTAGTAAAGCGTCTGGAATGTTGCACCCGAGTACCAGGGTACGAAAACTGAGACATATTTGAACACGTCTCCCGATCACATGGTTGATCATACTCTGGGTTCCACATGCATGTTTTAGCTGAAGGAAGAATACCTTAAAACTGGGTAGTAGAAACCCGTGGAATGGGTACCATGCAATATGACTTCAATGGGTCTTCATTTGCTCACCGAACCTCTCCAATCCTATCACTGCTGCGTTTATGCCCCTGTACACATGCTTGATTCTCTTTCGGAGACATAGCAATCCATAGGTTTTAAGATACTTCCTAGTCAGGTACATTCTTAGGCGTTTAATATGCGGTGTTGAGTCCATTTCGTTGAGCAAGGAGTAGCTCTTGTCTATTCCATATTTGGCTTAAGGAACTTTATCTGTGCTCATTTCAATCTCTGGTTTTATGCAGCACCCCAACTCACCTTTACCCTTAAGCAAGCATAAGTTGGTTTTCTAAATTTGAGACCCTGTTCTGTTCTGTAATTCAGTTCCTGTGTAGCCAAGTTTACATTCCGTGTATTACTGATATCTTATGATGTTTCTTTTTCTGTGTGACTTATTTCAGTTAGAATCATCATACCTGAATCCACTCATTGTGCTGCTAAGGGCCTGATGACATAGATTTCATTGCTGAGTGATATTGCTTTGTAAGTGAATACCACAACTTCTTTATCCATTTTTCACTTTCTGCGATGTTGAACTTGTACTGTAAACGAGGTTCTTGTAAACAGAGGCGTCCCAAACTTTGGGGTGGCTGTGTCTTTTTGATTTTAATTTCCCTAAGCTATAGGACCATAAGTGGAAGTGCCCTAGGCTCTGTTGCTTTGTTTTTTAGATGTTTCAGGAAACACCATACACTTCTCCCGAGTGTCTGTTGGCAATTTACATCCCGCCCATCAGCATAACAAGGCTCCCAGTTCTCAATGGCCTGTCCTCCCTTTCTGGATTTTACACTTTTTTCAGATGGCCCTTTTGACCGGGGGGAAGTGAGACTTCATTGTAGTGCAGATTTCCTTTGCAAGCTTGCTTGGTTGACCAAAAAGGGCGTATGCGTTTTTTCCTGAATATATTCAGGAAAAAACGCATATGCCCTTTTTGGCCAAGTGCATCATTGTGGACGTTCTGCCTCTTTTCCTATGCTTTCAATGCAATTCCAGTCTACCTCCTGAAATCGGTTTCCTGCAATTCTGCCCCGCTTTCAAGTCCTCTTGGCAGCCTTACTTCCGTCTATTTTTGGACGATAGCTGTCATTTATAACTGTGCAGGTTTGTGAATTACAGTGCCCCTGAGCTCCTTTCTTCAACTCGCTTTCTTGTGAGCTGGCCGCAACACCGCAGGATGGCTTCAGGCCCTAATCTGGTTCCGGCCCGGCACGCTGAGCCTTTGGTTAATTCCTCTTCCTGGTGGGAAATGAGAGTTAAATTTGCCCGTTCAGACACCTCCAGCTAGCCTCTCATTGGTTCTCGCTATTCCTGTTCATCTTCCGCAGAAATTGCAAACTGGGCCAAACAGGAGGTTAAAGGCACTGACTCTCCAAGTCGGGAGAGTGTTAGTAAAGCGTCTGGAATGTTGCACCCGAGTACCAGGGTACGAAAACTGAGACATATTTGAACACGTCTCCCGATCACATGGTTGATCATACTCTGGGTTCCACATGCATGTTTTAGCTGAAGGAAGAATACCTTAAAACTGGGTAGTAGAAACCCGTGGAATGGGTACCATGCAATATGACTTCAAAGGGTCTTCATTTGCTCACCGAACCTCTCCAATCCTATCACTGCTGCGTTTATGCCCCTGTACACATGCTTGATTCTCTTTCGGAGACATAGCAATCCATAGGTTTTAAGATACTTCCTAGTCAGGTACATTCTTAGGCGTTTAATATGCGGTGTTGAGTCCATTTCGTTGAGCAAGGAGTAGCTCTTGTCTATTCCATATTTGGCTTAAGGAACTTTATCTGTGCTCATTTCAATCTCTGGTTTTATGCAGCACCCCAACTCACCTTTACCCTTAAGCAAGCATAAGTTGGTTTTCTAAATTTGAGACCCTGTTCTGTTCTGTAATTCAGTTCCTGTGTAGCCAAGTTTACATTCCGTGTATTACTGATATCTTATGATGTTTCTTTTTCTGTGTGACTTATTTCAGTTAGAATCATCATACCTGAATCCACTCATTGTGCTGCTAAGGGCCTGATGACATAGATTTCATTGCTGAGTGATATTGCTTTGTAAGTGAATACCACAACTTCTTTATCCATTTTTCACTTTCTGCGATGTTGAACTTGTACTGTAAACGAGGTTCTTGTAAACAGAGGCGTCCCAAACTTTGGGGTGGCTGTGTCTTTTTGATTTTAATTTCCCTAAGCTATAGGACCATAAGTGGAAGTGCCCTAGGCTCTGTTGCTTTGTTTTTTAGATGTTTCAGGAAACACCATACACTTCTCCCGAGTGTCTGTTGGCAATTTACATCCCGCCCATCAGCATAACAAGGCTCCCAGTTCTCAATGGCCTGTCCTCCCTTTCTGGATTTTACACTTTTTTCAGATGGCCCTTTTGACCGGGGGGAAGTGAGACTTCATTGTAGTGCAGATTTCCTTTGCAAGCTTGCTTGGTTGACCAAAAAGGGCGTATGCGTTTTTTCCTGAATATATTCAGGAAAAAACGCATATGCCCTTTTTGGCCAAGTGCATCATTGTGGACGTTCTGCCTCTTTTCCTATGCTTTCAATGCAATTCCAGTCTACCTCCTGAAATCGGTTTCCTGCAATTCTGCCCCGCTTTCAAGTCCTCTTGGCAGCCTTACTTCAGTCTATTTTTGGACGATAGCTGTCATTTATAACTGTGCAGGTTTGTGAATTACAGTGCCCCTGAGCTCCTTTCTTCAACTCGCTTTCTTGTGAGCTGGCCGCAACACCGCAGGATGGCTTCAGGCCCTAATCTGGTTCCGGCCCGGCACGCTGAGCCTTTGGTTAATTCCTCTTCCTGGTGGGAAATGAGAGTTAAATTTGCCCGTTCAGACACCTCCAGCTAGCCTCTCATTGGTTCTCGCTATTCCTGTTCATCTTCCGCAGAAATTGCAAACTGGGCCAAACAGGAGGTTAAAGGCACTGACTCTCCAAGTCGGGAGAGTGTTAGTAAAGCGTCTGGAATGTTGCACCCGAGTACCAGGGTACGAAAACTGAGACATATTTGAACACGTCTCCCGATCACATGGTTGATCATACTCTGGGTTCCACATGCATGTTTTAGCTGAAGGAAGAATACCTTAAAACTGGGTAGTAGAAACCCGTGGAATGGGTACCATGCAATATGACTTCAAAGGGTCTTCATTTGCTCACCGAACCTCTCCAATCCTATCACTGCTGCGTTTATGCCCCTGTACACATGCTTGATTCTCTTTCGGAGACATAGCAATCCATAGGTTTTAAGATACTTACTAGTCAGGTACATTCTTAGGCGTTTAATATGCGGTGTTGAGTCCATTTCGTTGAGCAAGGAGTAGCTCTTGTCTATTCCATATTTGGCTTAAGGAACTTTATCTGTGCTCATTTCAATCTCTGGTTTTATGCAGCACCCCAACTCACCTTCCCCCTTAAGCAAGCATAAGTTGGTTTTCTAAATTTGAGACCCTGTTCTGTTCTGTAATTCAGTTCCTGTGTAGCCAAGTTTACATTCCGTGTATTACTGATATCTTATGATGTTTCTTTTTCTGTGTGACTTATTTCAGTTAGAATCATCATACCTGAATCCACTCATTGTGCTGCTAAGGGCCTGATGACACAGATTTCATTGCTGAGTGATATTGCTTTGTAAGTAAATACCACAACTTCTTTATCCATTTTTCACTTTCTGCGATGTTGAACTTGTACTGTAAACGAGGTTCTTGTAAACAGAGCCGTTCCAAACTTTGGGGTGGCTGTGTCTTTTTGATTTTAAATTCCCTAAGCTATAGGACCATAAGTGGAAGTGCCCTAGGCTCTGTTGCTTTGTTTTTTAGATGTTTCAGGAAACACCATACACTTCTCCCGAGTGTCTGTTGGCAATTTACATCCCGCCCATCAGCATAACAAGGCTCCCAGTTCTCCATGGCCTGTCCTGCCTTTCTGGATTTTACACTTTTTTCAGATGGCCCTTTTGACCGGGGGGAAGTGAGACTTCATTGTAGTGCAGATTTCCTTTGCAAGCTTGCTTGGTTGGCCAAAAAGGGCGTATGCGTTTTTTCCTGAATATATTCAGGAAAAAACGCGTACGCCCTTTTTGGCCAAGTGCATCATTGTGGACGTTCTGCCTCTTTTCCTATGCTTTCAATGCAATTCCAGTCTACCTCCTGAAATCGGTTTCCTCCAATGCTGCCCCGCTTTCAAGTCCTCTTGGCAGCCTTACTTCAGTCTATTTTTGGACGATAGCTGTCATTTATAACTCTGCAGGTTTGTGAATTACAGTGCCCCTGAGCTCCTTTCTTCAACTCGCTTTCTTTTGAGCTGGCCGCAACACCGCAGGATGGCTTCAGGCCCTAATCTGGTTCTGGCAAGGCACGCTGAGCCTTTGGTTAATTCCTCTTCCTGCTGAGAAATGAGAGTTAAATTTGCCCGTCCAGACACCTCCAGCTAGTCTCTCATTGGTTCTCGCAATTCCTGTTCATCTTCTGCAGAAATTGCAAACTGGGTCAAACAGGAGGTTAAAGGGACTGACTCTCCAAGTCGGGAGAGTGTTAGTAAAGCGTCTGGAATGTTGCACCCGAGTACCAGGGTACGAAAACTGAGACATATTTGAACACGTCTCCCGATCACATGGTTGATCATACTCTGGGTTCCACATGCATGTTTTAGCTGAAGGAAGAATACCTTAACCTGGGTAGTAGAAACCCGTGGATGGGTACCATGCAATATGACTTCAAAGGGTCTTCATTTGCTCACCGAACCTCTCCAATCCTATCACTGCTGCGTTTATGCCCCTGTACACATGCTTGATTCTCTTTCGAAGACATAGCAATCCATAGGTTTTAAGATACTTACTAGTCAGGTACATTCTTAGGCGTTTAATATGCGGTGTTGAGTCCATTTCGTTGAGCAAGGAGTAGCTCTTGTCTATTCCATATTTGGCTTAAGGAACTTTATCTGTGCTCATTTCAATCTCTGGTTTTATGCAGCACCCCAACTCACCTTTACCCTTAAGCAAGCATAAGTTGGTTTTCTAAATTTGAGACCCTGTTCTGTTCTGTAATTCAGTTCCTGTGTAGCCAAGTTTACATTCCGTGTATTACTGATATCTTATGATGTTTCTTTTTCTGTGTGACTTATTTCAGTTAGAATCATCATACCTGAATCCACTCATTGTGCTGCTAAGGGCCTGATGACATAGATTTCATTGCTGAGTGATATTGCTTTGTAAGTGAATACCACAACTTCTTTATCCATTTTTCACTTTCTGCGATGTTGAACTTGTACTGTAAACGAGGTTCTTGTAAAAGGAGGCGTCCCAAACTTTGGGGTGGCTGTGTCTTTTTGATTTTAATTTCCCTAAGCTATAGGACCATAAGTGGAAGTGCCCTAGGCTCTGTTGCTTTGTTTTTTAGATGTTTCAGGAAACACCATACACTTCTCCCAAGTGTCTGTTGGCAATTTACATCCCGCCCATCAGCATAACAAGGCTCCCAGTTCTCAATGGCCTGTCCTGCCTTTCTGGATTTTACACGTTTTTCAGATGGCCCTTTTGACCGGGGGGAAGTGAGACTTCATTGTAGTGCAGATTTCCTTTGCAAGCTTGCTTGGTTGGCCAAAAAGGGCGTATGCGTTTTTTCCTGAATATATTCAGGAAAAAACGCATACGCCCTTTTTGGGCAAGTGCATCATTGTGGACGTTCTGCCTCTTTTCCTATGCTTTCAATGCAATTCCAGTCTACCTTCTGAAATTGGTTTCCTGCAATTCTGCCCCGCTTTCAAGTCCTCTTGGCAGCCTTACTTCAGTCTATTTTTGGACGATAGCTGTCATTTATAACTCTGCAGGTTTGTGAATTACAGTGCCCCTGAGCTCCTTTCTTCAACTCGCTTTCTTGTGAGCTGGCCGCAACACCGCAGGATGGCTTCAGGCCCTAATCTGGTTCCGGCACGGCACGCTGAGCCTTTGGTTAATTCCTCTTCCTGGTGGGAAATGAGAGTTAAATTTGCCCGTTCAGACACCTCCAGCTAGTCTCTCATTGATTCTCGCTATTCCTGTTCATCTTCCGCAGAAATTGCAAACTGGGCCAAACAGGAGGTTAAAGGGACTGACTCTCCAATTGGGGAGAGTGTTAGTAAGCGTGTGGAATGTTGCACCCGAGTACCAGGGTACGAAAACTGAGACATATTTGAACACGTCTCCCGATCACATGGTTGATCATACTCTAGGTTCCACATGCATGTTTTAGCTGAAGGAAGAATACCTTAAACCTGGGTAGTTGAGACCCGTGTAATGGGTACCATGCAATATGACTTCAAAGGGTCTTCATTTGCTCACCGAACCTCTCCAATCCTATCACTGCTGCGTTTATGCCCCTGTACACACGCTTGATTCTCTTTTGGAGACATAGCAATCCATAGGTTTTAAGATACTTACTAGTCAGGTACATTCTTAGGCGTTTAATATGGGGTGTTGAGTCCATTTCGTTGAGCAAGGAGTAGCTCTTGTCTATTCCATATTTGGCTTAAGGAACTTTATCTGTGCTCATTTCAATCTCTGGTTTTATGCAGCACCCCAACTCACCTTTCCCCTTAAGCAAGCATAAGTTGGTTTTCTAAATTTGAGACCCTGTTCTGTTTTGGAATGCAGTTCCTGTGTAGCCAAGTTTACATTCCGTGTATTAGTGATATCTTATGATGTTTCTTTTTCTGTGTGACTTATTTCAGTTAGAATCATCGTACCTGAATCCACTCATTATGCTGCTAAGGGCCTGATGACATAGATTTCATTGCTGAGTGATACTGCATTGTACGTAAGTACCTCAAGTTCTTTATCCATTTTTCACTTTCTGTGATATTGAACTTGTACGGTAAACGAGGTTCTTGTAAACGGAGGCGTCCCAAACTTTGGGGTGGCTGTGTCTTTTTGATTTTAATTTCCCTAAGCTATAGGACCATAAGTGGAAGTGCCCTAGGCTCTGTTGCTTTGTTTTTTAGATGTTTCAGGAAACACCATACACTTCTCCAGAGTGGCTGTTGGCAATTTACATCCCGCCCATCAGCATAAGAAGGCTCCCAGTTCTCCATGGCCTGTCGTGCCTTTATGGATTTTAAACTTTTTTCAGATGGCCCTTTTGACCAGTTGGAAGTGAGACTTCATTGTAGTGCAGGTTTCCTTTGCAAGCTTGCTTGGTTGGCCAAAAAGTGCGTATGCGTTTTTTCCTGAATATATTCAGGAAAAAACGCATACGCCCTTTTTGGCCAAGTGCATCATTGTGGACGTTCTGCCTCTTTTCCTATGCTTTCAATGCAATTCCAGTCTACCTCCTGAAATCGGTTTCCTGCAATTCTGCCCCGCTTTCAAGTCCTCTTGGCAGCCTTACTTCAGTCTATTTTTGGACGATAGCTGTCATTTATAACTCTGTAGGTTTGTGAATTACAGTGCCCCTGAGCTCCTTTCTTCAACTCGCTTTCTTGTGAGCTGGCCGCAACACCGCAGGATGGCTTCAGGCCCTAATCTGGTTCCGGCACAGCACGCTGAGCCTTTGGTTAATTCCTCTTCCTGGTGGGAAATGAGAGTTAAATTTGCCCGTCCAGACACCTCCAGCTAGTCTCTCATTGGTTCTCGCTATTCCTGTTCATCTTCCGCAGAAATTGCAAACTGGGCCAAACAGGAGGTTAAAGGGACTGACTCTCCAAGTCGGGAGAGTGTTAGTAAAGCGTCTGGAATGTTGCACCCGAGTACCAGGGTACGAAAACTGAGACATATTTGAACACGTCTCCCGATCACATGGTTGATCATACTCTGGGTTCCACATGCATGTTTTAGCTGAAGGAAGAATACCTAAAACCTGGAGAGTTGAGACCCGTGTAATGGGTACCATGCAATATGACTTCAAAGGGTCTTCATTTGCTCACCGAACCTCTCCAATCCTATCACTGCTGCGTTTATGCCCCTGTACACATGCTTGATTCTCTTTCGGAGACATAGCAATCCATAGGTTTTAAGATACTTACTAGACAGGTACATTCTTAGGCGTTTAATATGCGGTGTTGAGTCCATTTCGTTGAGCAAGGAGTAGCTCTTGTCTATTCCATATTTGGCTTAAGGAACTTTATCTGTGCTCATTTCAATCTCTGGTTTTATGCAGCACCCCAACTCACCTTTACCCTTAAGCAAGCATAAGTTGGTTTTCTAAATTTGAGACCCTGTTCTGTTCTGTAATTCAGTTCCTGTGCAGCCAAGTTTACATTCCGTGTATTACTGATATCTTATGATGTTTCTTTTTCTGTGTGACTTATTTCAGTTAGAATCGTCATACCTGAATCCACTCATTGTGATGCTAAGGGCCTGATGACACAGATTTCATTGCTGAGTGATATTGCTTTGTAAGTAAATACCACAACTTCTTTATCCATTTTTCACTTTCTGCGATGTTGAACTTGTACTGTAAACGAGGTTCTTGTAAACAGAGCCGTTCCAAACTTTGGGGTGGCTGTGTCTTTTTGATTTTAAATTCTCTAAGCTATAGGATCATAAGTCGAAGTGCCCTAGGCTATGTTGCTTTGTTTTTTAGATGTTTCAGGAAACACCATACACTTCTCTGGAGTGGTTGTTGGCAATTTACATCCCGCCCATCAGCATAACAAGGCTCCCAGTTCTCCATGGCCTGTCCTGCCTTTCTGGATTTTACACTTTTTTCAGATGGCCCTTTTGACCGGGGGGAAGTGAGACTTCATTGTAGTGCAGATTTCCTTTGCAAGCTTGCTTGGTTGACCAAAAAGGGCGTATGCGTTTTTTCCTGAATATATTCAGGAAAAAACGCATACGCCCTTTTTGGCCAAGTGCATCATTGTGGACGTTCTGCCTCTTTTCCTATGCTTTCAATGCAATTCCAGTCTACCTCCTGAAATCGGTTTCCTACAATTCTGCCCCGATTTCAAGTCCTCTTGGCAGCCTTACTTCAGTCTATTTTTGGACGATAGCTGTCATTTATAACTCTGCAGGTTTGTGAATTACAGTGCCCCTGAGCTCCTTTCTTCAACTCGCTTTCTTGTGAGCTGGCCGCAACACCGCAGGATGGCTTCAGGCCCTAATCTGGTTCCGGCACGGCACGCTGAGCCTTTGGTTAATTCCTCTTCCTGGTGGGAAATGAGAGTTAAATTTGCCCGTCCAGACACCTCCAGCTAGTCTCTGATTGGTTCTCGCTATTCCTGTTCATCTTCCGCAGAAATTGCAAACTGGGCCAAACAGGAGGTTAAAGGGACTGACTCTCCAAGTCGGGAGAGTGTTAGTAAAGCGTCTGGAATGTTGCACCCGAGTACCAGGGGAGGAAAACTGAGACATATTTGAACACGTCTCCCGTTCACACGGTTGATCATACTCTGGGTTCCACATGCATGTTTTAGCTGAAGGAAGAATACCTTAAACCTGGAGAGTTGAGACCCGTGGAATGGGTACCATGCAATATGACTTCAAAGGGTCTTCATTTGCTCACCGAACCTCTCCAATCCTATCACTGCTGCGTTTATGCCCCTGTACATATGCTTGATTCTCTTTCAGAGACATAGCAATCCATAGGTTTTAAGATACTTACTAGTCAGGTACATTCTTAGGCGTTTAATATGCGGTGTTGAGTCCATTTCGTTGAGCAAGGAGTAGCTCTTGTCTATTCCATATTTGGCTTAAGGAACTTTATCTGTGCTCATTTCAATCTCTGGTTTTATGCAGCACCCCAACTCACCTTTACCCTTAAGCAAGCATAAGTTGGTTTTCTAAATTTGAGACCCTGTTCTGTTCTGTAATTCAGTTCCTGTGTAGCCAAGTTTACATTCCGTGTATTACTGATATCTTATGATGTTTCTTTTTCTGTGTGACTTATTTCAGTTAGAATCATCATACCTGAATCCACTCATTGTGCTGCTAAGGGCCTGATGACACAGATTTCATTGCTGAGTGATATTGCTTTGTAAGTAAATACCACAACTTCTTTATCCATTTTTCACTTTCTGCGATGTTGAACTTGTACTGTAAACGAGGTTCTTGTAAACAGAGCCGTTCCAAACTTTGGGGTGGCTGTGTCTTTTTGATTTTAAATTCCCTAAACTATAGGACCATAAGTCGAAGTGCCCTAGGCTCTGTTGCTTTGTTTTTTAGATGTTTCAGGAAACACCATACACTTCTCCGGAGCGGTTGTTGGCCATTTACATCCCGCCCATCAGCATAACAAGGCTCCCAGTTCTCCATGGCCTGTCCTGCCTTTCTGGATTTTACACTTTTTTCAGATGGCCCTTTTGACCGGGGGGAAGTGAGACTTCATTGTAGTGCAGATTTCCTTTGCAAGCTTGCTTGGTTGGCCAAAAAGGGCGTATGCGTTTTTTCCTGAATATATTCAGGAAAAAACGCATACGCCCTTTTTGGCCAAGTGCATCATTGTGGACGTTCTGCCTCTTTTCCTATGCTTTCAATGTAATTCCAGTCTACCTCCTGAAATCGGTTTCCTGCAATGCTGCCCCGCTTTCAAGTCCTCTTGGCAGCCTTACTTCAGTCTATTTTTGGACGATAGCTGTCATTTATAACTCTGCAGGTTTGTGAATTACAGTGCCCCTGAGCTCCTTTCTTCAACTCGCTTTCTTGTGACCTGGCCGCAACACCGCAGGATGGCTTCAGGCCCTAATCTGGTTCCGGCACGGCACGCTGAGCCTTTGGTTAATTCCTCTTCCTGGTGGGAAATGAGAGTTAAATTTGCCCGTCCAGACACCTCCAGCTAGTCTCTCATTGGTTCTCGCTATTCCTGTTCACCTTCCGCAGAAATTGCAAACTGGGCCAAACAGGAGGTTAAAGGGACTGACTCTCCAAGTCGGGAGAGTGTTAGTAAAGCGTCTGGAATGTTGCACCCGAGTACCAGGGTACGAAAACTGAGACATATTTGAACACGTCTCCCGATCACATTGTTGATCATACTCTGGGTTCCACATGCATGTTTTAGCTGAAGGAAGAATACCTTAAACCTGGGTAGTTGAAACCCGTGGAATGGGTACCATGCAATATGACTTCAAAGGGTCTTCATTTGCTCACCGAACCTCTCCAATCCTATCACTGCTGCGTTTATGCCCCTGTACACATGCTTGATTCTCTTTCGGAGACATAGCAATCCATAGGTTTTAAGATACTTACTAGTCAGGTACATTCTTAGGCGTTTAATATGGGGTGTTGAGTCCATTTCGTTGAGCAAGGAGTAGCTCTTGTCTATTCCATATTTGGCTTAAGGAACTTTATCTGTGCTCATTTCAATCTCTGGTTTTATGCAGCACCCCAACTCACCTTTCCCCTTAAGCAAGCATAAGTTGGTTCTAAATTTGAGACCCTGTTCTGTTTTGGAATGCAGTTCCTGTGTAGCCAAGTTTACATTCCGTGTATTACTGATATCTTATGATGTTTCTTTTTCTGTGTGACTTATTTCAGTTAGAATCATCGTACCTGAATCCACTCATTATGCTGCTACGGGCCTGATGACATAGATTTCATTGCTGAGTGATACTGCATTGTACGTAAGTACCACAAGTTCTTTATCCATTTTTCACTTTCTGTGATATTGAACTTGTACGGTAAACGAGGTTCTTGTAAACGGAGGTGTCCCAAACTTTGGGGTGGCTGTGTTTTTGATTTTAATTTCCCTAAGCTATAGGACCATAAGTGGAAGTGCCCTAGGCTCTGTTGCTTTGTTTTTTAGATGTTTCAGGAAACACCATACACTTCTCCAGAGTGTCTGTTGGCAATTTACATCCCGCCCATCAGCATAAGAAGGCTCCCAGTTCTCCATGGCCTGTCGTGCCTTTATGGATTTTACACTTTTTTCAGATGGCCCTTTTGACCAGGTGGAAGTGAGACTTCATTGTAGTGCAGATATCCTTTGCAAGCTTGCTTTGTTCGCCAAAAAGTGCGTATGCGTTTTTTCCTGAATATATTCAGGAAAAAACACATACGCCCTTTTTGGCCAAGTGCATCATTGTCGAGTTTCTGACTCTCTTCATATGCTTTCAATGCAATTCCAGTCTACGTCCTGAAATCGGTTTCCTGCAATTCTGCCTTGCTTTCAATGCCTCTTCATAGCCTTACCTCAATATATTTTTTAAAAATAGTTGGCCTTTATAACTCTGCAGGTTTTTGAATTGCAGTGGCCCTTAGCTCCATTTTTTAGCTCTTATTTTTGTGGTATTGCCCCATAACCACAGGATTCCTTGAAGCCCTATTTTTCTTCTGGGGCACCTGCTGTGCCTTTGGTTAATTCTTCTTACTGATGTGATATTAGTGTGACATGTGCCCATTGAAACCGCTACAGCTAGATCCTCACTGGTTCCCCCTATTCCCATTCATCCTCTGCACTAACTGCAGACTGTGCGATACCAGAACTTAAAGGCATTGACTCCATGTGGGGATGTTGTTAGTAAAGCGGCTGGAATGTCGATCCGGAGCCCCAGGAGAGGAAAAATGAGGTGCGTTTTAGAAACCTTTCCCGATCATATGGTATACCAGTCGCTGGGTTTCCCAAGCATGGTTTAGCTGTAGGAAGATTCCCTTCAACCTGGAGTGTTGGGACCCTTGGACTGAGTAGCATGAAGTATTGCATTAAACTTTCGGCAGTTGCTCACCAAAGCTCACCAATCCTGTCAGCCCCAAGTGTCCAGCCTTATGTCTTATCCAGCTGTGGGTTTATATGTGGTCAATCCAGGTTGCATCACAGCCCCTGAGCGAATTTTGTAAGAATTTTTCTCTCTTTCATTGTTTCAGCGTTTTGTTTTTAAAATTTATTTCTATAATGGGGTTTAGCTCCTTTTCACTGCTGTGTTTGTGCCGCTCTGCACACACTTGATTCCCTTATGGAGATATATCAATACATGGGTTTTAAGATTCTTATTCCTCAGATATATTTCTCTGCGGTGTATAGGGAGTGTTGAGGCCAGTTCATTGAGCAAGGTGTAGATCTTGTCTAATACCTATTTGGTTTATTGAACGGTATCTGTGCTAATTTCAAACTCTGGTTTTATGCATCACCCCACCTCTCCTTTCCCCTTAAGCTGACATAAGTGTGTTTTCTAAATGTGAGACACTGTTCTGTTCTGTAATTCATTTCTTGTGCAGCCATATTTACCCTCCCTCTATAAGTGATATCTTATGATATGTTTCTTTTTCTGTTTGACTTATTTCAAGTAGTATTATCGGACCTAAATCCACTCTTTATCCTTCTACTAGCCTTATTACATTGATTTCATGGTGAAGAGATATTCCATTGTACATAAGTACCACATCTTCTTTATCCATTGTTCTCTTTCCTGGGATATTTAAGGTGTACTGAAGTTGAGGTTCTTGTAAACAGAGTAGCCCTAAACTGTGGTGTGCTTGTGTCTTGTTGATTTTTAGACTTCCCTAGATATACTCCCATGATTGGAAGTGTCCTATGCTCTGTAGCTCTGTTTTTTAGATGATTTAGGAACCACCATACACTTCTCCAGAGTGGCTCTCGGCAGTTCACACACTGCCCATCAGCGTATAAAGGCTCCCTGTTCTCCATGGCCTGTCCTGCATTTCTGGTTTTTACAATTTTTTAGGATGGCCCTTTTGACCGGTGGGAAGTGAGACTTCTTTGTTGTGCACATTTGCATTGCTTGCTTGCTTCGTTGCCCATAAAGTGCGTATGCGTTTTTTCCTGGATATAATCAGGAAAAAACGCATACGCCCTTTTGGGCCAACTGCATCATTGTCGAAATTCTGCCGCTTTTCATGTGCGTTAAAGACGAGTCCAATCTATCTCTTGAAATCTGTTTCTTGCAATTCTGTCTTGCATTCAGATCCTCTTCTTTGCCTTACCTCAACATATTTTTGGACGTTAGTTTTCATTTATAACTCTGCAGGTTTGTGAATTGCAGTGACCCTGAGCTCCATTTTTTAAGTTGCTCTTTTGTGAGCTGGCCTCAAACCCGCAGGATTGCTTCAGGCCCTATTTTGGCTCCGGCGAGGCAGGCTGAGCCTTTCTTTAATTCTTATTCTTAATGGGAAATTAGAGTGATATGTGCCCATCCAAACCCCTACAACTCTTCTCTCATTGGTTCCCCCTCTTCCCGTTCATCCTCCTCACAATTTGCAAAATGTGTGAAACAGAAGTTTAAATGTGCTGATTCTCCAAGTGGGGAGATTCTAAGTAGCGTGGCTGGAATGGTGAACAGGAGCACCAGGAGAGGATAAATGAGGTGCATTTTAGACACATCTCCCGATCACATGGTGTACAGTCCTCTGGGTTTTCCATGCATGTTTTAGCTGTAGGAAGATCCCTTGAACCTGCAGATTTGGGACCCATTGAATGGGTACCAGGTAGTATTACTTTAAAGGGTGTGCATTTCCTCACCCAACCTCACATTTCTCTTAGCACAAACAGTTTCCAGCCTTATGTCTCATCCTGCTGTGGGTCTAGATGTGTTCAATCCATGTTGCATCACCGTCCCTGAGGAAAAGTTGTAAGAGGTTTTCTCTGTCTCTCTGTCGTTTATTTTTTTCAATTTATTACTATATTGGTTACAGCTGATTTTCAAAGCTCTGTTTCTTGCTGCTGTACATCCACTTGATTCGCGTACAGAGAGACATCAATAAATTCTTTTTCAGATTCTTACCAGTCGTATATATTCTTTTCTGGTGACTTGAGTGTGCTGAGTGCAGTTCTTTTAGCTACCGTGTAGGCCTTGTTGATTATCAGTTTGGTATTTGGAATGGTATCTTTGCTAATTTCAACCTCCTGGATGATGCCTCACCCCTCCCCACCTTTCCCGTTTAGCAGCCTTATGCGTGTTTTCTACATATTTGACTATGTTTTTGTTTTGTAATTTATTTCATGTGTAGCCATTTTGGATTCCACCTTTAAGTGATATCTTATGATATGTGTCTTTTTCTTTTTGAATTCTGTCACTTAGAATGATCATACGTAACTCCTCCGGAGTTGTTACAACTGGCCATATTTCATTGATTTCCAGGCTGAATAATATTCCACTCTACCTAAGTACCACACCTCTATCCATTTTTTCCCTCCAGAGACATTTAAGTTATATCCTAGTCGAGGATCTTTTAAACAGAGAGGGGGTAAACATTGGGGTGCCTGTGTCCTCTCGATTTTTGTTTTTCCCAAGATATACGCCCATGAGTGCAAGTGCCCTATGCTCTGTAGCTCATTTTTTAGATGCTTTAGTAAACACAATACACTTCTCCAGAATGGCCATTGGCAATATACATTTCCACTATAAGTCTCACAGGGCTCCCTCTTCTCGTTGCCCTGTCCTGCATTTCTGTTGTTTACGCTTTATGAGGATGGCTCTTCTGACTGATGCGAAGTGATATCTTTTGTAGTATTGACTTCCAGTGCCCACCTGTTTGGTTGGCTAAAAAAGTGTATGCCCTTTTCTTGAATATATACAGAAAAGAACGCATACACCCTTTTTGGCCAACTGCAATGTTGGCAATGTTCAGCTCCTTTTCTTGTGCTTAATGGCGAGTCCTTTCTACCTCCTCAAATCCCTTTCCTGCCATTCTCCCTTGCTTACAAGTCCTTTTCTCTGACTTTCCTCAAGACATTTTTCAGTGATGGATATTTTCAACTCTGCAGTTTTGTGAATTTTACTGCCCCTGAGTTCCATTGTTCAACTCGTGTTTATGGGAACTGGCCACAAAGCAGCAGGATTTCCTCAAGCCCTATACTGTTTCCATGGGCAACCCTAGCCTTTGGTCAATTCGTCTTCCTGATTGGAAATTAGAGTGACATGTGCCTGTCTGAACACCTAGGACTTGTCTCTCATTGTTCCTCATCCTTCCGCTTCATCCTCTGGACAAATTCCAAACTGTACGCAACAGGATGTTGACAGTGCTGACATCTCCAAGTGGGGAGACTGTTAGTAAAGACGCTGGAGGGGTGAACCCGAGCACCAGGAGATGAGGAGATGAGATGCCTTTTCCAAACTCTTCCCGATCAGACGGTATACCATCCTCTGGGTGTGACAGACATGTTTTAGCAGTAGGAAGAGTCCCATTCATGTAAGGAGAACACCAGGGCTTTTTCAAAATCAGTGTCTCCCCGAAACCCAAACTGGGGAAGTTTTTAAGCTACGGCTACACATATGTTCATTAAGGGCCTTGGGAAGTAGGCAGAGTCCAAACTTTAGATGACTGAAGTCTTCAGGGTCAGAAGCACTCACCACCAGCTTCCCTTAGGCTACACTTTAACTGTCATTGATAGATGATGTCAATAAAAATATCTATTCTTTTTCAGATTATTTCCCCTTATAGGTTATTGCAAAATGTTGAGTGTAGTTCCCT
Organism: Delphinus delphis; assembly: GCF_949987515.2. NCBI lineage: Eukaryota > Metazoa > Chordata > Mammalia > Artiodactyla > Delphinidae > Delphinus > Delphinus delphis. The sequence goes on from NW_027192845.1 coordinate 386,464, forward strand.
GTGCTATACAGTAGTTCCTTGTTGATGATCTATTTTATACATAGCAGTGTGTATGTGTTCATTCCAAACTGTTAATTTATCCCTCCTCCCACCTTTCCCCTTTGGTAATAATAAATTATAAGATTTTATACTTCTCAGAAATGGGGGAGCTGAAAGAGAGGTATCATTTTCAATGGAAAAGCATTTAAAACAAGATTGAAGGTTTAACCAAGATTATTAGCTGTACATCCTTGGAAAGAAATCACTTCGTTTCTCTAATATTGACCTGACAAATAAGACAAACCTTTTCACTGAACTTGCTTATAAAAAGTGATGGAAATATCAAATGGAAGTGTTAAAAACATCTTATTTTACCCGAGCCTTATACACTGTTCTATGTTAACTACAGTTTGGCTCACACATCTGTTCATTGAGGTTACAATAGTCTCAATTTCTGTTACTGATCCTCCAGAGTGGACCCCAACAAGTGTCCCCCTGCCCAGTGTCATTGGGGCCAACAGATCGAGACTGAGTTTGGTTCACAAGCAAAGGAAACTTTATATTTTGATCAGAGAATGGAGAGGTGAGAGCATGCACTACCCCGTGGGCTGTGGGCTGGGCTGCTGTGTAGAGATCCTGTCAGAGTCAGTGGGAGGGAGGGAGGCGGCGGAGCTCTCGAGGGCCGGGTTGGCTGTAGCTCAGGCTCTATATCGTGGAGTCTGCACTGGGCCCCAGGAGCTGAGGTGTCGACCCAGCCATTCTGCACTAGGAAATCTGGTCTGAAGTGCCGGGTGTGGAACCTCTGCATGCGGGACCCTAGGAGCACGTGAAATTAGACAAAGCACAAAGGATAAAAAAGGTTAGACTTGACTTTATTGCCCAGATTCTATTTTTATCTCCCAGGGATTTTTAATGGGCTTTGCTGGGGACAAACCCCTCCTCTGCCTTTTGTCCCGTTCCTCATTCTTGGAGTGCTGAGGGTGCAGACCCTTCTTCTGTAACTGCTGAGTGCTGAGTTGGGAGCCCTCATACCCTGGGGCGAGGGTCAGAGCTTCTCCCCAGCAGCCTCCCGGTGACGTTGATTGTCCCCAGGACCCCTGCCTCCCTGCTCGTCCACCTGAGCACCAGCATTGGAAGTGTTATAGATTCTAATGACCTTTAAGGGTCCAGGAAAGAGATGTGCAGAGACGCTGTGGGGGCCGGTTTCACCCCGCCCCACATTTGTTCGGCCACCTTAGGCTGACCGTCTCTGCCAGCCTAGATGCTCTGACCAGTAGTCTGCGCTTTCTTCAATTAGGCCCCTGAATTAACGTACAAACAGCACCAGGTGTCAGAGCCCTGCCCGCTCAACTCCCAGACAGTCCAGGGTCAGTGGTGACCAAGGACCATGATGGCTACTGAGTCAACAGCCTTTTGAAGTAAACAGGAGTCCAGCCGGTCTTATTGGCCACCATCATCACGGTGTCTGTAGGCTTTTCTATGGTGACAGTGTGGTATACTGTTCCCCCGCCAAGATTATTAGCTCCCCTCTGGGTGCAGTAAGTCCTGCAAGCAGTAGTCTACTCTTTTGGGACACACTCTTGTTGTTTTATGAGAGAAACTCCAGGTCAAGTGATGTTCACACGAGTCGTCATGGTGCCCTGTTGCCCCCGGTTATCTCTCTGGATGTTGGAGTTGGAGGGCCTCCTCACTCGAGGTCGGTGTGCCCACGGAGCGAACCCTGCAACTTCAGGGCATGGTTGGTGGTTAGGATCACCACGTGGGGTCCTTTTCCCTTAGGAGGGAGGTGGCCTTTTGGGCTGCTGATTTCCAGGTTTTTAGATACCGCCAGTATCTTGGCCAGATGTGGCAGTGGGCCAAGCCCCTTAGTGACCGTAGTTTATCCTACCTGGATGGCATTCTTGCATTGTTCCATTTCAAGTGGTCCCAGTTTTTGCACTAATTCTCCAATGGCGATTCACCTTTCACCGGGAATGTAAAGGTCAAAGGGTTTAGCTAAATTAGGGAGTTCCAGGGCAAGGGTCTGAATTGACTGCTCTTTCCATTCTTGAAAGGCCACTTCTGGATTCTATTCAAAAGGATCATCATCTTTTCCTTTCAGTGTTTCATATAGAGGCCCAGCTAGTAGACTGTAGCTAGGGATCCAGAAGCAGCAAACCCTGGCCTCCCCAGGAACCCCTAAGCTGTCTTCTAGTTTTAGAAAGGGGTAAGGCTGAAAATGGTTTCTTCCCTTTCCTGGGATGGGCTTCTCTGACCTTCTGTGAGAATGAAGCCCAGGCAGGTCACCGCAGTCTGTGATATTTGAGCTTTTTCTTGGACAACTTCTATCCTTTATTGGCTTGGTAGTTCAGAGGCCTCCTTAGTAGGGCTGGTGATCAGAATGTCGTCTGCATATTGAAGGAGGGTTTCCTTTTCCAGAGGTAGAACTTTTAGGTCTTTAGCTAAGCTTTCCCCAAAGATGGTGTGGGAATTTTTGCACCCTTGGGGCCAGACGGCCCGGAAGTATTGTTTTAGTTGTATGTTGAGTCCTGCCACTCACAAGCCAAAATTTCTTGTGACTCTGGGACTAATGGAATACAAAAGAAGGCATCATTGAAGACTAATACAGAATACCATGTCCTGGTGGTTGGTAGAATGACCAGCAGGGTGTAGGAATTAGGAGCAACTGGAGGTATATCCTCGGTGGCTTCACTGACTGTCCTGACATCCTTTACCAGGTCCCCAGCAGCCCATGGGGCTCTCGTGGTCAGACCAATCCCAGAATATGGAGCTCACCTGGGCAGGTACCCCACCCCCACCCCAGCCCACGGGGCTCTCGTGGTCAGGCCCCTCCCAGGATACAGAGCTACCCTTGCAGGTACCGTGGCAGGGCTGGGCACACAGGAACCGTGCACATAGCCCTCATTGCAGAGCACCCCCAGCTCACCTGTCGCTCAGAGCTGACACAGAGCACCTCAGAGCAGGACTTGAACTAACAAACAGCAGCTGCGACAGGTCTGTGACCCTGGGCATCACTCCGTGAGGCCTCCCTCCACCTGGTCTTCCAGAGACTTCCACTGCACCCGGGGCACCAGGCCTCTGTCTCCAACCACCACCCACCCCTCCTCTGCCTGACTCCTGGGTTCCTCTCATTAGGAGAGGGTTTTCTTGAAGTTGTCTCCCACTCATGGGCCAGATAAAATGATTAGAAAACAAGCCAAAGCTGCAGCCCCTTGTCTATCCTGACTCTCAGGAGCCCACACCTGTTCCTTGGACCTGGCCGGTTTAGCAAGTTCCATTTTCTGCAACTGTGAGCCCCTGAGGGGTGATGATTGGCTGACCTGGGCAGCCTTACCGTGCCGGCCAGCCCTCCCCAGGTGTGCCTGGGTTGAGATCAATATAAATACCACTCCAGGCAGCAAGAGCCCCTGCAGCCGTGCCTGACGCCATTTTCTCTGCCCTGTCAGCAGTCTCGGGGCTGGGCTGGTGGGAGGGAATGAGAGGCCACGGCTTTGTGGGTGGCCCAGTGTGAGTGGGGCTCTGCTGGACTTTCTGCAGCAGTTGCCAGGCTGCCACCTGCTAAAGAAGAGGATGTGTCACCCATACCTGCTGCTGGAATTTCTCCCTGGGCAGAGGTGAGGAAGGAAAAAAGCAGTGGGGGCAGGGACAGGACGGGTATCTCAGGCAGGGAAATGGAAATCTTCCAGAAGAGCACCCAGGGCCAGGGACCATCCTGGCTGGCCTGCAGGCACCAAGTCGGCCGGCATGCTGTCACTCGTGTGGCTCTATGGCCCTTCCTCTAGGCTTTCAAGTCCTTGTATATATTCAGGTGTTTTACCTGGGACGGGTGGGAATAGTTCAGCAGCAACTGGCCTGGGGCTCAGCTCACGTTTACTCACAGATGCCTCGGCACGGTGCCCCAGCTTTGCAATGAGGACGCTTGTTGCATGGGGGGCTGCTGGCTGAATGGGAGACGATTCCCCACCACTGACCAACTTCAGAATTGTTTACAACTGGAGCAAGTGCCCTGATACGGTTTTCCTCTGTGTAACTGGTGGGTTCTGTGTTTTTTTTCTCTTTTTCGTTTTTGGTTCAAGGTAGATTTTATTCCTCTTTTTTGTATTTACAGATATAAGCATGGAAATAATTTATTCATATAAATACATGTATGTGCAGGGAATAATTGTTTTTTCTGTTTTATTTTTTAAATTTTACTTCTTTTTAATTTTTTAATTTTATTTTATATTTTTATACAGCAGGTTCTTATTGGTTATCTATTTTTATACATATAAATGTATACATGCCAATCCCAGTCTCTCAACTCCTCCCACCACCACCCCCCCAACAGCTTTCCCCCCTTGTTGTCCATACGTTTGTTGTCTACATCTGTTGCTCTATTTATGCCTTGCAAAATGGTTAATCTGTACAGTTTTTCTAGGTTCCACATATATGCATGAATATACAAGATTTGTTTTTCTTTTTCTGACTTACTTCACTCTGTATGACAGTCTCTAGATCCATCGACGTCTCTACAAATGACCCAATTTCATTCCTTTTCATGGCTTAGTAATATTCCATTTTATATATGTACCACAGCTTTATGCATTCGTCTGTCTGTGGGCATTTAGGTTGCTTCCATTACCTCGATATTGTAGTGATGCAATGAACATTGCGGTGAATGACTCTTTTTGATTTATGGTTTTGTCTGGGTATATGTCCAGTACTGGGATTGCTGTATCATATGGTAATTCTATTGTTAGTTTCTTAAGAAATTCCATATTGTTCTCCATAATGACTGTATCAATTTATATTCCCAACAATAGTGGAAGAGGGTTCCTTTTCTCCACACCCTTTCCAGCATTTTTGTTTGTAGATTTTCAATGATGCCTATTCTACCAGGTGTGAGGTGATACCTAATTGTTGAATCCATTTCGTTGAGCAAGGGGTAGCTCTTGTCTATTACATATTTGGCTTATGGAACGGTATCTGTGCTAATTTCAAACTCTGCTTTTATGCAGCACCCCAACTCACCTTCCCCCTTAAGCAGGCATAAGTTGGTTTTCTAAACTTGAGACCCTGTTCTGTTTTGTAACTCAGTTCATGTGTAGCCAAGTTCACATTCCGTGTATTAGTGATACCTTATGATGTTTCTTTTTCTGTGTGACTTATTTCACTTAGAATCATCGTGCCTCAATCCACTCATTATGCTGGTACGGGCCTGGTGACATAGATTTCATTGCTGAGTGGTATTCTGTTGTACATAAGTACCACAACTTCTTTATCCATTATTTGCTCTCTGGGATATTTAAGTTGTGCCGTAGAAGAGATTTCTGTAAAAAGACCCATCCCAAATTTTGGGGTTGCTGTGTCTTTTTGATATTAATTTCCCTAAGCTATAGGACCATAAGTGGAAGTGCCCTAGGCTCTGTTGCTTTGTTTTTTAGATGTTTCAGGAAACACCATACACTTCTCCCGAGTGTCTGTTGGCAATTTACATCCCGCCCATCATCATAACAAGGCTCCCAGTTCTCAATGGCCTGTTGCCTTTCTGGATTTTACACTTTTTTCAGATGGGCCCTTTTGACCGGGGGGAAGTGAGACTTCATTGTAGTGCAGATTTCCTTTGCAAGCTTGCTTGGTTGGCCAAAAAGGGCGTATGCGTTTTTTCCTGAATATATTCAGGAAAAAACGCATACGCCCTTTTTGGCCAAGTGCATCATTGTGGACGTTCTGCCTCTTTTCCTATGCTTTCAATGCAATTCCAGTCTACCTCCTGAAATCGGTTTC
>NW_027192846.1:300000-392000 GCF_949987515.2 Delphinus delphis
TTTGCCCGTCCAGACACCTCCAGCTAGTCTCTCATTGGTTCTCCCTATTCCTGTTCATCTTCGGCAGAAATTGCAAACTGGGCCATACAGGAGGTTAAAGGCGCTGACTCTCCAATTGCGGAGAGTGTTAGTAAAGCGTCTGGAATGTTGCACCCGAGTACCAGGGGAGGAAAACTGAGACATATTTGAACACGTCTCCCGTTCACACGGTTGATCATACACTGGGTTCCACATGCATGTTTTAGCTGAAGGAAGAATACCTTAAACCTTGAGAGTTGAAACCCGTGGAATGGGTACCATGCAATATGACTTCAAAGGGTCTTCACTTGCTCACCTAACCTCTCCAATCCTATCACTGCTGCGTTTATGCCCCTGTACACATGCTTGATTCTCTTTCGGAGACATAGCAATCCATAGGTTTTAAGATACTTAGTAGTCAGGTACATTCTTAGGCGTTTAATATGCGGTGTTGAGTCCATTTCGTTGAGCAAGGAGTAGCTCTTGTCTATTCCATATTTGGCTTAAGGAACTTCATCTGTGCTCATTTCGATCTCTGGTTTTATGCAGCACCCCAACTCACCTTTCCCCTTAAGCAAGCATAAGTTGGTTTTCTAAATTTGAGACCCTGTTCTGTTCTGTAATTCAGTTCCTGTGTAGCCAAGTTTACATTCCGTGTATTACTGATATCTTATGATGTTTCTTTTTCTGTGTGACTTATTTCAGTTAGAATCATCGTACCTGAATCCACTCATTATGCTGCTACGGGCCTGATGACATAGATTTCATTGCTGAGTGATACTGCATTGTACGTAAGTACCACAAGTTCTTTATCCATTTTTCACTTTCTGTGATATTGAACTTGTATGGTAAACGAGGTTCTTGTAAACAGAGGCGTCCCAAACTTTGGGGTGGCTGTGTCTTTTGATTTTAATTTCCCTAAGCTATAGGACCATAAGTGGAAGTGCCCTAGCCTCTGTTGCTTTGTTTTTTAGATGTTTCAGGAAACACCATACACTTCTCCCTTGTGTCTGTTGGCAATTTACATCCCGCCCATCAGCATAACAAGGCTCCCAGTTCTCCATGGCCTGTCCTGCCTTTCTGGATTTTACACTGTTTTCAGATGGCCCTTTTGACCGGGGGGAAGTGAGACTTCATTGTAGTGCAGATTTCCTTTGCAAGCTTGCTTGGTTGGCCAAAAAGGGCGTATGCGTTTTTTCCTGAATATATTCAGGAAAAAACGCATACGCCCTTTTTGGCCAAGTGCATCATTGTGGACGTTCTGCCTCTTTTCCTATGCTTTCAATGCAATTCCAGTCTACCTCCTGAAATCGGTTTCCTGGAATTCTGCCCCACTTTCAAGTCCTCTTGGCAGCCTTACTTCAGTATATTTTTGGACGATAGCTGTCATTTATAACTCTGCACGTTTGTGAATTACAGTGCCCCTGAGCTCCTTTCTTCAACTCGCTTTCTTGTGAGCTGGCCGCAACACCGCAGAATGGCTTCAGGCCCTAATCTGGTTCCGGCTCGGCACGCTGAGCCTTTGGTTATTTCCTCTTCCTGGTGGAAAATGAGAGTTAAATTTAGCCCCTCCAGACACCTCCAGCTAGTCTCTCATTGGTTCTCCCTATTCCTGTTCATCTTCCGCAGAAATTGCAAACTGGGCCAAACAGGAGGTTAAAGGCGCTGACTCTCCAAGTGGGGAGAGTGTTAGTAAAGCATCTGGAATGTTTCACCCGAGTACCACGGGAGGAAAACTGAGACATGTTTGAACACGTCTCCCGTTCACATGGTTGATCATACTCTGGGTTCCACATGCATGTTTTAGCTGAAGGAAGAATACCTTAAACCTGGAGAGTTGAGACCCGTGGAATGGGTACCATGCAATATGACTTCAAAGGGTCTTCATTTGTTCACCGAACCTCTCCAATCCTATCACTGCTGCGTTTATGCCCCTGTACACATGCTTGATTCTCTTTCGGAGACATAGCAATCTATAGGTTTTAAGATACTTACTAGTCAGGTACATTCTTAGGCGTTTAATATGGGGTGTTGAGTCCATTTCATTGAGCAAGGAGTAGCTCTTGTCTATTCCATATTTGGCTTAAGGAAATTTATCTGTGCTCATTTCAATCTCTGGTTTTATGCAGCACCCCAACTCACCTTTCCCCTTAAGCAAGCATAAGTTGGTTTTCTAAATTTGAGACCCTGTTCTGTTCTGTAATTCAGTTCCTGTGTAGCCAAGATTACATTCCGTGTATTAGTGATATCTTATGATGTTTCTTTTTCTGTGTGACTTATTTCAGTTAGAATCATCGTACCTGAATCCACTCATTGTGCTGCTAAGGACCTGATGACATAGATTTCATTGCTGAGTGATATTGCTTTGTAAGTAAATACCACAACTTCTTTATCCATTTTACACTTTCTGCGATGTTGAACTTGTACTGTAAACGAGGTTTTTGTAAACAGAGCCGTTCCAACCTTTGGGGTGGCTGTGTCTTTTTGATTTTAATTTCCCTAAGCTATAGGACCATAAGTGGAAGTGCCCTAGGCTCTGTTGCTTTGTTTTTTAGATGTTTCAGGAAACACCATACACTTCTCCCAAGTGTCTGTTGGCAATTTACATCCCGCCCATCAGCATAACAAGGCTCCCAGTTCTCCATGGCCTGTCCTGCCTTTCTGGATTTTACACTTTTTTCAGATGGCCCTATTGACTGGGGGGAAGTGAGACTTCATTGTAGTGCAGATTTCCTTTGCAAGCTTGCTTGGTTGGCCAAAAAGGGCGTATGCGTTTTTTCCTGAATATATTCAGGAAAAAACGCATACGCCCTTTTTGGCCAAGTGCATCATTGTGGACGTTCTGCCTCTTTTCCTATGCTTTCAATGCAATTCCAGTCTACCTCCTGAAATCGGTTTCCTGCAATTCTGCCCCGCTTTCAAGTCCTCTTGGCAGCCTTACTTCAGTATATTTTTGGACGATAGCTGTCATTTATAACTCTGCAGGTTTGTGAATTACAGTGCCCCTGAGCTCCTTTCTTCAACTCGCTTGCTTGTGAGCTGGCCGCAACACCGCAGAATGGCTTCAGGCCCTAATCTGGTTCCGTCACGGCACGCTGAGCCTTTGGTTATTTCCTCTTCCTGGTGGGAAATGAGAGTTAAATTTGCCCGTCCAGACACCTCCAGCTAGTCTCTCATTGGTTCTCCCTATTATTGTTCATCTTCCGCAGAAATTGCAAACTGGGCCAAACAGGAGGTTAAAGGCACTGACTCTCCAAGTGGGGAGAGTGTTAGTAAAGCATCTGGAATGTTGCACCCGAGTACCAGGGGAGGAAAACTGAGACATATTTGAACACGTCTCCCGTTCACACGGTTGATCATACACTGGGTTCCACATGCATGTTTTAGCTGAAGGAAGAATACCTTAAACCTGGAGAGTTGAAACCCGTGGAATGGGTACAATGCAATATGACTTCAAAGGGTCTTCATTTGCTCACCGAACCTCTCCAATCCTATCACTGCTGCGTTTATGTCCCTGTACACATGCTTGATTCTCTTTCGGAGACATAGCAATCCATAGGTTTTAAGATACTTACTAGTCAGGTACATTCTTAGGCGTTTAATATGCGGTGTTGAGTCCATTTCGTTGAGCAAGGAGTAGCTCTTGTCTATTCCATATTTGGCTTAAGGAACTTTATCTGTGCTCATTTCAATCTCTGGTTTTATGCAACACCCCAACTCACCTTTCCCCTTAAGCAAGCATAAGTTGGTTTTCTAAATTTGAGACCCTGTTCTGTTTTGGAATGCAGTTCCTTTGTAGCCAAGTTTACATTCCGTGTATTAGTGATATCTTATGATGTTTCTTTTTCTGTGTGACTTATTTCAGTTAGAATCATCGTACCTGAATCCACTCATTATGCTGCTACGGGCCTGATGACATAGATTTCATTGCTGAGTGATACTGCATTGTACGGAAGTACCACAAGTTCTTTATCCATTTTTCACTTTCTGTGATATTGAACTTGTACGGTAAACGAGGTTCTTGTAAACGGAGGCGTCCCAAACTTTGGGATGGTTGTGTCTTTTTGATTTTAATTTCCCTAAGCTATAGGACCATAAGTGGAAGTGCCCTAGGCTCTGTTGCTTTGTTTTTTAGATGTTTCAGGAAACACCATACACTTCTCCCGAGTGGTTGTTGGCAATTTACATCCCGCCCATCAGCATAACAAGGCTCCCAGTTCTCCATGGCCTGTCCTGCCTTTCTGGATTTTACACTTTTTTCAGATGGCCCTTTTGACCGGAGAGAAGTGAGACTTCATTGTAGTGCAGATTTCCTTTGCAAGCTTGCTTGGTTGGCCAAAAAGGGCGTATGCGTTTTTTCCTGAATATATTCAGGAAAAAACGCATACGCCCTTTTTGGCCAAGTGCATCATTGTGGACGTTCTGCCTCTTTTCCTATGCTTTCAATGCAATTCCAGTCTACCTCCTGAAATCGGTTTCCTGCAATTCTGCCCCGCTTTCAAGTCCTCTTGGCAGCCTTACTTCAGTCTATTTTTGGACGATAGCTGTCATTTATAACTCTGCAGGTTTGTGAATTACAGTGCCCCTGAGCTCCTTTCTTCAACTCGCTTTCTTCTGAGCTGGCCGCAACACCGCAGGATGGCTTCAGGCCCTAATCTGGTTCCGGCCCGGCATGCTGAGCCTTTGGTTAATTCCTCTTCCTGGTGGGAAATGAGAGTTAAATTTGCCCGTCCAGACACCTCCAGCTAGTCTCTCATTGGTTCTCGCTATTCCTGTTCATCTTCCGCAGAAATTGCAAACTGGGCCAAACAGGAAGTTAAAGGGACTGACTCTCCATGTCGGGAGAGTGTTAGTAAAGCATCTGGAATGTTGCACCCGAGTACCAGGGGAGGAAAACTGAGACATATTTGAACACGTCTCCCGTTCACATGGTTGATCATACTCTGGGTTCCACATGCATGTTTTAGCTGAAGGAAGAATACCTTAAACCTGGAGAGTTGAGACCCGTGTAATGGGTACCATGCAATATGACTTCAAAGGGTCTTCATTTGCTCACCGAACCTCTCCAATCCTATCACTGCTGCGTTTATGCCTCTGTACACACGCTTGATTCTCTTTTGGAGACATAGCAATCCATAGGTTTTAAGATACTTACTAGTCAGGTACATTCTTAGGCGTTTAATATGCGGTGTTGAGTCCATTTCGTTGAGCAAGGAGTAGCTCTTGTCTATTCCATATTTGACTTAAGGAACTTTATCTGTGCTCATTTCAATCTCTGGTTTTATGCAGCACCCCAACTCACCTTTACCCTTAAGCAAGCATAAGTTGGTGTTCTAAAATTGAGACCCTGTTCTGTTCTGTAATTCAGTTCTTGTGTAGCCAAGTTTACATTCCGTGTATTACTGATATCTTATGATGTTTCTTTTTCTGTGTGACTTATTTCAGTTAGAATCATCATACCTGAATCCACTCATTGTGCTGCTAAGGGCCTGATGACATAGATTTCATTGCTGAGTGATATTGATTTGTAAGTAAATACCACAACTTCTTTATCCATTTTTCACTTTCTGCGATGTTGAACTTGTACTGTAAACGAGGTTCTTGTAAACAGAGCCGTTCCAAACTTTGGGGTGGCTGTGTCTTTTTGATTTTAATTTCCCTAAGCTATAGGAACATAAGTGGCAGTGCCCTAGGCTCTGTTGCTTTGTTTTTTAGATGTTTCAGGAAACACCATACACTTCTCCCAAGTGTCTGTTGGCAATTTACATCCCGCCCATCAGCATAACAAGGCTCCCAGTTCTCCATGGCCTGTCCTGCCTTTCTGGATTTTACACTTTTTTCAGATGGCCCTTTTGACCGGGGGGAAGTGAGACTTCATTGTAGTGCAGATTTCCTTTGCAAGCTGCTTGGTTGACCAAAAAGGGCGTATGCGTTTTTTCCTGAATATATTCAGGAAAAAACGCATACGCCCTTTTTGGCCAAGTGCATCATTGTGGACGTTCTGCCTCTTTTCCTATGCTTTCAATGCAATTCCAGTCTACCTCCTGAAATCGGTTTCCTGCAATTCTGCCCCGCTTTCAAGTCCTCTTGGCAGCCTTACTTCAGTCTATTTTTGGACGATAGCTGTCATTTATAACTCTGCAGGTTTGTGAATTACAGTGCCCCTGAGCTCCTTTCTTCAACTCGCTTTCTTTTGAGCTGGCCACAACACTGCAGGATGTCTTCAGGCCCTAATCTGGTTCCGGTACGGCACGCTGAGCCTTTGGTTATTTCCTCTTCCTGGTGGGAAATGAGAGTTAAATTTGCCCGTCCAGACACCTCGAGCTAGCCTCTCATTGGTTCTGGCTATTCCTGTTCATCTTCCGCAGAAATTGCAAACTGTGCCAAACAGGAGGTTAAAGGCGCTGACTCTCCAAGTGGGGAGAGTGTTAGTAAAGTGTCTGGAATGTTGCACCCGAGTACCAGGGGAGGAAAACTGGGACATATTTGAACACGTCTCCCGATCACATGGTTGATCATACACTGGGTTCCACATGCATATTTTAGCTGAAGGAAGAATACCTAAAACCTGGGTAGTTGAAACCCGTGGAATGGGTACCATGCAATATGACTTCAAAGGGCCTTCATTTGCTCACCGAACCTCTCCAATCCTATCACTGCTGCGTTTATGCCCCTGTACACACGCTTGATTCTCTTTTGGAGACATAGCAATCCATAGGTTTTAAGATACTTACTAGTCAGGTACATTCTTAGGCGTTTAATATGGGGTGTTGAGTCCATTTCGTTGAGCAAGGAGTAGCTCTTGTCTATTCCATATTTGACTTAAGGAACTTTATCTGTGCTCATTTCAATCTCTGGTTTTATGCAGCACCCCAACTCACCTTTACCCTTAAGCAAGCATAAGTTGGTTTTCTAAATTTGAGACCCTGTTCTGTTTTGGAATGCAGTTCCTGTGTAGCCAAGTTTACATTCCGTGTATTAGTGATATCTTATGATGTTTCTTTTTCTGTGTGACTTATTTCAGTTAGAATCATCGTACCTGAATCCACTCATTATGCTGCTATGGGCCTGATGACATAGATTTCATTGCTGAGTGATACTGCATTGTACGTAAGTACCACAAGTTCTTTATCCATTTTTCACTTTCTGTGATATTGAACTTGTACGGTAAACGAGGTTCTTGTAAACGGAGGCGTCTCAAACTTTGGGGTGGCTGTGTCTTTTTTATTTTAATTTCCCTAAGCTATAGGACCATAAGTGGAAGTGCCCTAGGCTCTGTTGCTTTGTTTTTTAGATGTTTCAGGAAACACCATACACTTCTCCCGAGTGGTTGTTGGCAATTTTCATCCCGCCCATCAGCATAACAAGGCTCCCAGTTCTCCATGGCCTGTCCTGCCTTTCTGGATTTTACACTTTTTTCAGATGGCCCTTTTGACCGGGGGGAAGTGAGACTTCATTGTAGTGCAGATTTCCTTTGCAAGCTTGCTTGGTTGGCCAAAAAGGGCGTATGCGTTTTTTCCTGAATATATTCAGGAAAAAACGCATACGCCCTTTTTGGCCAAGTGCATCATTGTGGACGTTCTGCCTCTTTTCCTATGCTTTCAATGCAATTCCTGTCTACCTCCTGAAATCGGTTTCCTGCAATTCTGCCCCGCTTTCAAGTCCTCTTGGCAGCCTTACTTCAGTCTATTTTTGCACGATAGCTGTCATTTATAACTCTGCAGGTTTGTGAATTACAGTGCCCCTGAGCTCCTTTCTTCAACTCGCTTTCTTGTGACCTGGCCGCAACACCGCAGGATGGCTTCAGGCCCTAATCTGGTTCTGGCCCGGCATGCTGAGCCTTTGGTTAATTCCTCTTCCTGGTGGGAAATGAGAGTTAAATTTGCCCGTCCAGACACCTCCAGCTAGCCTCTCATTGATTCTCGCTATTCCTGTTCATCTTCCGCAGAAATTGCAACTGGGCCAAACAGGCGGTTAAAGGCGCTGACTCTCCAAGTGGGGAGAGTGTTAGTAAAGCGTCTGGAATGTTGCACCCGAGTACCAGGGGAGGAAAACTGAGACATATTTGAACACGTCTCCCGTTCACATGGTTGATGATACTTGGGTTCCACATGCATGTTTTAGCTGAAGGAAGAATACCTTAAACCTGGGTAGTTGAAAACCGTGGAATGGGTACCATGCAATATGACTTCAAAGGGTCTTCATTTGCTCACCGAACCTCTCCAATCTTATCACTGCTGCGTTTATGCCCCTGTACACATGCTTGATTCTCTTTCGGAGACATAGCAATCCATAGGTTTTAAGATACTTACTAGTCAGGTACATTCTTAGGCGTTTAATATGGGGTGTTGAGTCCATTTCGTTGAACAAGGAGTAGCTCTTGTCTATTCCATATTTGGCTTAAGGAACTTTATCTGTGCTCATTTCAATCTCTGGTTTTATGCAGCACCCCAACTCACCTTTCCCCTTAAGCAAGCATAAATTGGTTTTCTAAATTTGAGACCCTGTTCTGTTCTGTAATTCAGTTCCTGTGTAGCCAAGTTTCCATTCCGTGTATTACTGATATCTTATGATGTTTCTTTTTCTGTGTGACTTATTTCAGTTAGAATCATCATACCTGAATCCACTCATTGTGCTGCTAAGGGCCTGATGACACAGATTTCATTGCTGAGTGATATTGCTTTGTAAGTGAATACCACAACTTCTTTATCCATTTCTCACTTTCTGCGATGTTGAACTTGTACTGTAAACGAGGTTCTTGTAAACAGAGCCGTTCCAAGCTTTGGGGTGGCTGTGTCTTTTTTATTTTAATTTCCCTAAGCTATAGGACCATAAGTGGAAGTGCCCTAGGTTCTGTTGCTTTGTTTTTTAGATGTTTCAGGAAACACCATACACTTCTCCCAAGTGTCTGTTGGCAATTTACATCCCGCCCATCAGCATAACAAGGCTCCCAGTTCTCCATGGCCTGTTGCCTTTCTGGATTTTACACTTTTTTCAGATGGCCCTTTTGACCGGGGTGAAGTGAGACTTCATTGTAGTGCAGATTTCCTTTGCAAGCTTGCTTGGTTGGCCAAAAAGGGCGTATGCGTTTTTTCCTGAATATATTCAGGAAAAAACGCATACGCCCTTTTTGGCCAAGTGCATCATTGTGGACGTTCTGCCTCTTTTCCTATGCTTTCAATGCAATTCCAGTCTACCTCCTGAAATCGGTTTCCTGCAATTCTGCCCCGCTTTCAAGTCCTCTTGGCAGCCTTACTTCAGTCTATTTTTGGACGATAGCTGTCATTTATAACTCTGCAGGTTTGTGAATTACAGTGCCCCTGAGCTCCTTTCTTCAACTCGCTTTCTTGTGACCTGGCCGCAACACCGCAGGATGGCTTCAGGCCCTAATCTGGTTCCGGCCCGGCATGCTGAGCCTTTGGTTATTTCCTCCTCCTGGTGGGAAATGAGAGTTAAATTTGCCCGTCCAGACACCTCCAGCTAGCCTCTCATTGGTTCTCGCTATTCCTGTTCATCTCCATAGAAATTGCAAACTGGGCCAAACAGGAGGTTAAAGGCGCTGACTCTCCATGTGGGGAGAGTGTTAGTAAAGCGTCTGGAATGTTGCACCCGAGTACCAGGGGAGGAAAACTGAGACATATTTGAACACGTCTCCCGATCACATGGTTGATCATACTCTAGGTTCCACATGCATGTTTTAGCTGAAGGAAGAATACCTTAAACCTGGGTAGTTGAAACCCGTGGAATGGGTACCGTGCAATATGACTTCAAAGGGTCTTCATTTGCTCACCGAACCTCTCCAATCCTATCACTGCTGCGTTTATGCCCCTGTACACATGCTTGATTCTCTTTCGGAGACATAGCAATCCATAGGTTTTAAGATACTTACTAGCCAGGTACATTCTCAGGCGTTTAATATGCGATGTTGAGTCCATTTCGTTGAGCAAGGAGTAGCTCTTCTCTATTCCATATTTGACTTAAGGAACTTTATCTGTGCTCATTTCAATCTCTGGTTTTATGCAGCACCCCAACTCACCTTTCCCCTTAAGCAAGCATAAATTGGTTTTCTAAATTTGAGACCCTGTTCTGTTCTGTAATTCAGTTCCTGTGTAGCCAAGTTTCCATTCCGTGTATTACTGATATCTTATGATGTTTCTTTTTCTGTGTGACTTACTTCAGTTAGAATCATCATACCTGAATCCACTCATTGTGCTGCTAAGGGCCTGATGACACAGATTTCATTGCTGAGTGATATTGCTTTGTAAGTAAATACCACAACTTCTTTATCCATTTTTCACTTTCTGCGATGTTGAACTTGTACTGTAAATGAGGTTCTTGTAAACAGAGCCGTTCCAAACTTTGGGGTGGCTGTGTCTTTTTGATTTTAATTTCCCTAAGCTATAGGACCATAAGTGGAAGTGCCCTAGGTTCTGTTGCTTTGTTTTTTAGATGTTTCAGGAAACACCATACACTTCTCCCGAGTGGTTGTTGGCAATTTACATCCCGCCCATCAGCATAACAAGGCTCCCAGTTCTCCATGGCCTGTCCTGCCTTTCTGGATTTTACACTTTTTTCAGATAGCCCTTTTGACCGGGGGGAAGTGAGACTTCATTGTAGTGCAGATTTCCTTTGCAAGCTTGCTTGGTTGGCCAAAAAGGGCGTATGCGTTTTTTCCTGAATATATTCAGGAAAAAACGCATACGCCCTTTTTGGCCAAGTGCATCATTGTGGACGTTCTGCCTCTTTTCCTATGCTTTCAATGCAATTCCAGTCTACCTCCTGAAATCGGTTTCCTGCAATTCTGCCCCGCTTTCAAGTCCTCTTGGCAGCCTTATTTCAGTCTATTTTTGGACGATAGCTGTCATTTATAACTCTGCAGGTTTGTGAATTACAGTGCCCCTGAGCTCCTTTCTTCAACTCGCTTTCTTGTGAGCTGGCCGCAACACCGCAGGATGGCTTCAGGCCCTAATCTGGTTCCGGTACGGCACGCAGAGCCTTTGGTTATTTCCTCTTCCTGGTGGGAAATGAGAGTTAAATTTGCCCGTCCAGACACCTCCAGCTAGCCTCTCATTGATTCTCGCTATTCCTGTTCATCTTCCGCAGAAATTGCAAACTGGGCCAAACAGGAGGTTAAAGGCGCTGACTCTCCAAGTGGGGAGAGTGTTAGTAAAGCGTCTGGAATGTTGCACCCGAGTACCAGGGGAGGAAAACTGAGACATATTTGAACACGTCTCCCGTTTACATGGTTGATCATACTTGGGTTCCACATGCATGTTTTAGCTGAAGGAAGAATACCTTAAACCTGGAGAGTTAAGACCCCTCTAATGTGTACCATGCAATATGACTTCAAAGGGTCTTCATTTGCTCACCGAACCTCTCCAATCCTATCACTGCTGCGTTTATGCCCCTGTACACATGCTTGATTCTCTTTCGGAGACATAGCAATCCATAGGTTTTAAGATACTTACTAGCCAGGTACATTCTCAGGCGTTTAATATGCGATGTTGAGTCCATTTCGTTGAGCAAGGAGTAGCTCTTGTCTATTCCATATTTGACTTAAGGAACTTTATCTGTGCTCATTTCAATCTCTGGTTTTATGCAGCACCCCAACTCACCTTTCCCCTTAAGCAAGCATAAATTGGTTTTCTAAATTTGAGACCCTGTTCTGTTCTGTAATTCAGTTCCTGTGTAGCCAAGTTTCCATTCCGTGTATTACTGATATCTTATGATGTTTCTTTTTCTGTGTGACTTACTTCAGTTAGAATCATCATACCTGAATCCACTCATTGTGCTGCTAAGGGCCTGATGACACAGATTTCATTGCTGAGTGATATTGCTTTGTAAGTAAATACCACAACTTCTTTATCCATTTTTCACTTTCTGCGATGTTGAACTTGTACTGTAAATGAGGTTCTTGTAAACAGAGCCGTTCCAAACTTTGGGGTGGCTGTGTCTTTTTGATTTTAATTTCCCTAAGCTATAGGACCATAAGTGGAAGTGCCCTAGGTTCTGTTGCTTTGTTTTTTAGATGTTTCAGGAAACACCATACACTTCTCCCGAGTGGTTGTTGGCAATTTACATCCCGCCCATCAGCATAACAAGGCTCCCAGTTCTCCATGGCCTGTCCTGCCTTTCTGGATTTTACACTTTTTTCAGATGGCCCTTTTGACCGGGGGGAAGTGAGACTTCATTGTAGTGCAGATTTCCTTTGCAAGTTTGCTTGGTTGGCCAAAAAGGGCGTATGCGTTTTTTCCTGAATATATTCAGGAAAAA
The DNA here is from genome assembly GCF_949987515.2 of Delphinus delphis. Taxonomy (NCBI): domain Eukaryota; kingdom Metazoa; phylum Chordata; class Mammalia; order Artiodactyla; family Delphinidae; genus Delphinus; species Delphinus delphis. Next base: position 312,292 of record NW_027192846.1, read on the forward strand.
ACGCATACGCCCTTTTTGGCCAAGTGCATCATTGTGGACGTTCTGCCTCTTTTCCTATGCTTTCAATGCAATTCCAGTCTACCTCCTGAAATCGGTTTCCTGCAATTCTGCCCCGCTTTCAAGTCCTCTTGGCAGCCTTATTTCAGTCTATTTTTGGACGATAGCTGTCATTTATAACTCTGCAGGTTTGTGAATTACAGTGCCCCTGAGCTCCTTTCTTCAACTCGCTTTCTTTTGAGCTGGCCGCAACACCGCAGGATGGCTTCAGGCCCTAATCTGGTTCCGGTACGGCACGCAGAGCCTTTGGTTATTTCCTCTTCCTGGTGGGAAATGAGAGTTAAATTTGCCCGTCCAGACACCTCCAGCTAGCCTCTCATTGATTCTCACTATTCCTGTTCATCTTCCGCAGAAATTGCAAACTGGGCCAAACAGGAGGTTAAAGGCGCTGACTCTCCAAGTGGGGAGAGTGTTAGTAAAGCGTCTGGAATGTTGCACCCGAGTACCAGGGGAGGAAAACTGAGACATATTTGAACACGTCTCCCGTTTACATGGTTGATCATACTTGGGTTCCACATGCATGTTTTAGCTGAAGGAAGAATACCTTAAACCTGGAGAGTTAAGACCCCTCTAATGGGTACCATGCAATATGACTTCAAAGGGTCTTCATTTGCTCACAGAACCTCTCCAATCCTATCACTGCTGCATTTATGCCCCTGTACACATGCTTGATTCTCTTTTGGAGACATAGCAATCCATAGGTTTTACGATACTTACTAGTCAGGTACATTCTTAGGCATTTAATATGCGGTGTTGAGTCCATTTCGTTGAGCAAGGAGTAGCTCTTGTCTATTCCATATTTGGCTTAAGGAACTTTATCTGTGCTCATTTCAATCTCTGGTTTTATGCAGCACCCCAACTCACCTTTACCCTTAAGCAAGAATAAGTTGGTTTTCTAAATTTGAGACCCTGTTCTGTTCTGTAATTCAGTTCCTGTGTAGCCAAGTTTACATTCCGTGTATTACTGATATCTTATGATGTTTCTTTTTCTGTGTGACTTACTTCAGTTAGAATCATCATACCTGAATCCACTCATTGTGCTGCTAAGTGCCTGAGGACATAGATTTCATTGCTGAGTGATATTGCTTTGTAAGTAAATACCACAACTTCTTTATCCATTTTTCACTTTCTGCGATGTTGAACTTGTACTGTAAACGAGGTTCTTGTAAACAGAGCCGTTCCAAACTTTGGGGTGGCTGTGTCTTTTTGATTTTAATTTCCCTAAGTTGTAGGACCATAAGTGGCAGTGCCCTAGGCTCTGTTGCTTTGTTTTTTAGATGTTTCAGGAAACACCATACACTTCTCCCGAGTGTCTGGTGGCAATTTACATCCCGCCCATCAGCATAACAAGGCTCCCAGTTCTCCATGGCCTGTCCTGCCTTTCTGGATTTTACACTTTTTTCAGATGGCCCTTTTGACCGGGGGGAAGTGAGACTTCATTGTAGTGCAGATTTCCTTTGCAAGCTTGCTTGGTTGGCCAAAAAGGGCGTATGCGTTTTTTCCTGAATATATTCAGGAAAAAACGCATACGCCCTTTTTGGCCAAGTGCATCATTGTGGACGTTCTGCCTCTTTTCCTATGCTTTCAATGCAATTCCAGTCTACCTCCTGAAATCGGTTTCCTGCAATTCTGCCCCGCTTTCAAGTCCTCTTGGCAGCCTTACTTCAGTCTATTTTTGGACGATAGCTGTCATTTATAACTCTGCAGGTTTGTGAATTACAGTGCCCCTGAGCTCCTTTCTTCAACTCGCTTTCTTGTGACCTGGCCGCAACACCGCATGATGGCTTCAGGCCCTAATCTGGTTCTGGCCCGGCACGCTGAGCCTTTGGTTAATTCCTCTTCCTGGTGGGAAATGAGAGTTAAATTTGCCCGTCCAGACACCTCCAGCTAGCCTCTCATTGGTTCTCGTTATTCCTGTTCATCTTCCGCAGAAATTGCAAACTGGGCCAAACAGGAGGTTAAAGGGACTGACTCTCCAAGTGGGGAGAGCGTTAGTAAAGCATCTGGAATGTTGCACCCGAGTACCAGGGGCGGAAAACTGAGACATATTTGAACACGTCTCCCGTTCACATGGTTGATCATACTTGGGTTCCACATGCATGTTTTAGCTGAAGGAAGAATACCTTAAACCTGGAGAGTTGAGACCCGTGTAATGGGTACCACGCAATATGACTTCAAAGGGTCTTCATTTGCTCACCGAACCTCTCCAATCCTATCACTGCTGCGTTTATGCCCCTGTACACATGCTTGATTCTCTTTCGGAGACATAGCAATCCACAGGTTTTACGATACTTACTAGTCAGGTACATTCTTAGGCGTTTAATATGCGGTGTTGAGTCCATTACGTTGAGCAAGGAGTAGCTCTTGTCTATTCCATATTTGACTTAAGGAACTTTATCTGTGCTCATTTCAATCTCTGGTTTTATGCAGCACCCCAACTCACCTTTACTCTTAAGCAAGCATAAGTTGGTTTTCTAAATTTGAGACCCTGTTCTGTTCTGTAATTCAGTTCCTGTGTAGCCAAGTTTACATTCCGTGTATTACCGATATCTTATGATGTTTCTTTTTCTGTGTGACTTACTTCAGTTAGAATCATCATACCTGAATCCACTCATTGTGCTGCTAAGGGCCTGATGACACAGATTTCATTGCTGAGTGATATTGCTTTGTAAGTAAATACCACAACTTCTTTATCCATTTTTCACTTTCTGCGATGTTGAACTTGTACTGTAAACGAGGTTCTTGTAAACAGAGCCGTTCCAAACTTTGGGGTGGCTGTGTCTTTTTGATTTTAATTTCCCTAAGCTATAGGACCATAAGTGGAAGTGCCCTAGGTTCTGTTGCTTTGTTTTTTAGATGTTTCAGGAAACACCATACACTTCTCCCGAGTGGTTGTTGGCAATTTACATCCCGCCCATCAGCATAACAAGGCTCCCAGTTCTCCATGACCTGTCCTGCCTTTCTGGATTTTACACTTTTTTCAGATGGCCCTTTTGACCGGGGGGAAGTGAGACTTCATTGTAGTGCAGATTTCCTTTGCAAGCTTGCTTGGTTGGCCAAAAAGGGCGTATGCGTTTTTTCCTGAATATATTCAGGAAAAAACGCATACGCCCTTTTTGGCCAAGTGCATCATTGTGGACGTTCTGCCTCTTTTCCTATGCTTTCAATGCAATTCCAGTCTACCTCCTGAAATCGGTTTCCTGCAATTCTGCCCCGCTTTCAAGTCCTCTTGGCAGCCTTACTTCAGTCTATTTTTGGACGGTAGCTGTCATTTTTAACTCTGCAGGTTTGTGAATTACAGTGCCCCTGAGCTCCTTTCTTCAACTCGCTTTCTTGTGAGCTGGCCACAACACCGCAGGATGGCTTCAGGCCCTAATCTGGTTCCGGTACGGCACGCTGAGCCTTTGGTTATTTCCTCTTCCTGGTGGGAAATGAGAGTTAAATTTGCCCGTCCAGACACCTCCAGCTAGCCTCTCATTGGTTCGCGCTATTCCTGTTCATCTTCCGCAGAAATTGCAAAGTGGGCCAAACAGGAGGTTAAAGGCGCTGACTCTCCAGGTGGGGAGAGTGTTAGTAAAGCGTCTGGAATGTTGCACCCGAGTACCAGGGGAGGAAATCTGAGACATATTTGAACACGTCTCCCGTTCACATGGTTGATCATACTTGGGTTCCACATGCATGTTTTAGCTGAAGGAAGAATACCTTAAACCTGGAGAGTTGAGACCCGTGTAATGGGTATCATGCAATATGACTTCAAAGGGTCTTCATTTGCTCACCGAACCTCTCCAATCCTATCACTGCTGCGTTTATGCCCTTGTACACATGCTTGATTCTCTTTCGGAGACATAGCAATCCATAGGTTTTAAGATACTTACTAGTCAGGTACATACCTAGGCGTTTAATATGCGGTGTTGAGTCCATTTCGTTGAGCAAGGAGTAGCTCTTGTCTATTCCATATTTGACTTAAGGAACTTTATCTGTGCTCATTTCAATCTCTGGTTTTATGCAGCACCCCAACTCACCTTTACTCTTAAGCAAGCATAAGTTGGTTTTCTAAATTTGAGACCCTGTTCTGTTCTGTAATTCAGTTCCTGTGTAGCCAAGTTTACATTCCGTGTATTACTGTTAACTTATGATGTTTCTTTTTCTGTGTGACTTATTTCAGTTAGAATCATCATACCTGAATCCACTCATTGTGATGCTAAGGGCCTGATGACATAGATTTCATTGCTGAGTGATATTGCTTTGTAAGTAAATACCACAACTTCTTTATCCATTTTTCACTTTCTGCGATGTTGAACTTGTACTGTAAACGAGGTTCTTGTAAACAGAGGCGTCCCAAACTTTGGGGTGGCTGTGTCTTTTTGATTTTAATTTCCCTAAGCTATAGGACCATAAGTGGCAGTGCCCTAGGCTCTGTTGCTTTGTTTTTTAGATGTTTCAGGAAACACCATACACTTCTCCCGAGTGGTTGTTGGCAATTTACATCCCGCCCATCAGCATAACAAGGCTCCCAGTTCTCCATGGCCTGTCCTGCCTTTCTGGATTTTACACTTTTTTCAGATGGCCCTTTTGACCGGGGGGAAGTGAGACTTCATTGTAGTGCAGATTTCCTTTGCAAGTTTGCTTGGTTGGCCAAAAAGGGCGTATGCGTTTTTTCCTGAATATATTCAGGAAAAAACGCATACGCCCTTTTTGGCCAAGTGCATCATTGTGGACGTTCTGCCTCTTTTCCTATGCTTTCAATGCAATTCCAGTCTACCTCCTGAAATCGGTTTCCTGCAATTCTGCCCCGCTTTCAAGTCCTCTTGGCAGCCTTACTTCAGTCTATTTTTGGACGATAGCTGTCATTTATAACTCTGCAGGTTTGTGAATTACAGTGCCCCTGAGCTCCTTTCTTCAACTCGCTTTCTTGTGACCTGGCCGCAACACCGCAGGATGGCTTCAGGCCCTAATCTGGTTCCGGCCCGGCACGCTGAGCCTTTGGTTAATTCCTCTTCCTGGTGGGAAATGAGAGTTAAATTTGCCCGTCCAGACACCTCCAGCTAGCCTCTCATTGATTCTCGCTATTCCTGTTCATCTTCCGCAGAAATTGCAAAGTGGGCCAAACAGGCGGTTAAAGGCGCTGACTCTCCAAGTGGGGAGAGTGTTAGTAAAGCGTCTGGAATGTTGCACCCGAGTACCAGGGGAGGAAAACTGAGACATATTTGAACACGTCTCCCGTTCACATGGTTGATGATACTTGGGTTCCACATGCATGTTTTAGCTGAAGGAAGAATACCTTAAACCTGGAGAGTTAAGACCCATGTAATGGGTGCCATGCAATATGACTTCAAAGGGTCTTCATTTGCTCACCGAACCTCTCCAATCCTATCACTGCTGCGTTTATGCCCCTGTACACATGCTTGATTCTCTTTCGGAGACATAGCAATCCATAGGTTTTAAGATACTTACTAGTCAGGTACATTCTTAGGCGTTTAATATGCGGTGTTGAGTCCATTTCGTTGAGCAAGGAGTAGCTCTTGTCTATTCCATATTTGGCTTAAGGAACTTTATCTGTGCTCATTTCAATCTCTGGTTTTATGCAGCACCCTAACTCTCCTTTACCCTTAAGCAAGCATAAGTTGGTTTTCTAAATTTGAGACCCTGTTCTGTTCTGTAATTCAGTTCCTGTGTAGCCAAGTTTACATTCCGTGTATTACTGATATCTTATGATGTTTCTTTTTCTGTGTGACTTACTTCAGTTAGAATCATCATACCTGAATCCACTCATTGTGCTGCTAAGGGCCTGATGACACAGATTTCATTGCTGAGTGATATTGCTTTGTAAGTAAATACCACAACTTCTTTATCCAATTTTCACTTTCTGCGATGTTGAACTTGTACTGTAAACGAGGTTCTTGTAAACAGAGCCGTTCCAAACTTTGGGGTGGCTGTGTCTTTTTGATTTTAATTTCCCTAAGCTATAGGACCATAAGTGGAAGAGCCCTAGGCTCTGTTGCTTTGTTTTTTAGATGTTTCAGGAAACACCATACACTTCTCCCAAGTGTCTGTTGGCAATTTACATCCCGCCCATCAGCATAACAAGGCTCCCAGTTCTCAATGGCCTGTTGCCTTTCTGGATTTTACACTTTTTTCAGATGGCTCTTTTGACCGGGGGGAATTGAGACTTCATTGTAGTGCAGATTTTCTTTGCAAGCTTGCTTGGTTGGCCAAAAAGGGCGTATGCGTTTTTTCCTGAATATATTCAGGAAAAAACGCATACGCCCTTTTTGGCCAAGTGCATCATTGTGGACGTTCTGCCTCTTTTCCTATGCTTTCAATGCAATTCCAGTCTACCTCCTGAAATCGGTTTCCTGCAATTCTGCCCCGCTTTCAAGTCCTCTTGGCAGCCATACTTCAGTCTATTTTTGGACGATAGCTGTCATTTATAACTCTGCAGGTTTGTGAATTACAGTGCCCCTGAGCTCCTTTCTTCAACTCGCTTTCTTGTGACCTGGCCGCAACACCGCAGGATGGCTTCAGGCCCTAATCTGGTTCCGGCCCGGCATGCTGAGCCTTTGGTTAATTCCTCTTCCTGGTGGGAAATGAGAGTTAAATTTGCCCATCCAGACACCTCCAGCTAGCCTCTCATTGGTTCTCGTTATTCCTGTTCATCTTCCGCAGAAATTGCAAACTGGGCCAAACAGGATGTTAAAGGGACTGACTCTCCAAGTGGGGAGAGTGTTAGTAAAGCGTCTGGAATGTTGCACCCGAGTACCAGGGGAGGAAAACTGAGACATATTTGAACACGTCTCCCGAACACATGGTTGATCATACTCTAGGTTCCACATGCATGTTTTAGCTGAAGGAAGAATACCTTAAACCTGGGTAGTTGAAAACCGTGGAATGGGTACCATGCAATATGACTTCAAAGGGTCTTCATTTGCTCACCGAACCTCTCCAATCTTATCACTGCTGCGTTTATGCCCCTGTACACATGCTTGATTCTCTTTCGGAGACATAGCAATCCATAGGTTTTAAGATACTTACTAGTCAGGTACATTCTTAGGCGTTTAATATGGGGTGTTGAGTCCATTTCGTTGAACAAGGAGTAGCTCTTGTCTATTCCATATTTGGCTTAAGGAACTTTATCTGTGCTCATTTCAATCTCTGGTTTTATGCAGCACCCCAACTCACCTTTACCCTTAAGCAAGCATAAATTGGTTTTCTAAATTTGAGACCCTGTTCTGTTCTGTAATTCAGTTCCTGTGTAGCCAAGTTTCCATTCCGTGTATTACTGATATCTTATGATGTTTCTTTTTCTGTGTGACTTATTTCAGTTAGAATCATCATACCTGAATCCACTCATTGTGCTGCTAAGGGCCTGATGACACAGATTTCATTGCTGAGTGATATTGCTTTGTAAGTGAATACCACAACTTCTTTATCCATTTCTCACTTTCTGCGATGTTGAACTTGTACTGTAAACGAGGTTCTTGTAAACAGAGCCGTTCCAAGCTTTGGGGTGGCTGTGTCTTTTTTATTTTAATTTCCCTAAGCTATAGGACCATAAGTGGAAGTGCCCTAGGTTCTGTTGCTTTGTTTTTTAGATGTTTCAGGAAACACCATACACTTCTCCCAAGTGTCTGTTGGCAATTTACATCCCGCCCATCAGCATAACAAGGCTCCCAGTTCTCCATGGCCTGTTGCCTTTCTGGATTTTACACTTTTTTCAGATGGCCCTTTTGACCGGGGTGAAGTGAGACTTCATTGTAGTGCAGATTTCCTTTGCAAGCTTGCTTGGTTGGCCAAAAAGGGCGTATGCGTTTTTTCCTGAATATATTCAGGAAAAAACGCATACGCCCTTTTTGGCCAAGTGCATCATTGTGGACGTTCTGCCTCTTTTCCTATGCTTTCAATGCAATTCCAGTCTACCTCCTGAAATCGGTTTCCTGCAATTCTGCCCCGCTTTCAAGTCCTCTTGGCAGCCTTACTTCAGTCTATTTTTGGACGATAGCTGTCATTTATAACTCTGCAGGTTTGTGAATTACAGTGCCCCTGAGCTCCTTTCTTCAACTCGCTTTCTTGTGACCTGGCCGCAACACCGCAGGATGGCTTCAGGCCCTAATCTGGTTCCGGCCCGGCATGCTGAGCCTTTGGTTAATTCCTCTTCCTGGTGGGAAATGAGAGTTAAATTTGCCCGTCCAGACACCTCCAGCTAGCCTCTCATTGGTTCTCGCTATTCCTGTTCATCTCCATAGAAATTGCAAACTGGGCCAAACAGGAGGTTAAAGGCGCTGACTCTCCATGTGGGGAGAGTGTTAGTAAAGCGTCTGGAATGTTGCACCCGAGTACCAGGGGAGGAAAACTGAGACATATTTGAACACGTCTCCCGATCACATGGTTGATCATACTCTGGGTTCCACATGCATGTTTTAGCTGAAGGAAGAATACCTAAAACCTGGGTAGTTGAAACCCGTGGAATGGGTACCATGCAATATGACTTCAAAGGGTCTTCATTTGCTCACCGAACCTCTCCAATCCTATCACTGCTGCGTTTATGCCCCTGTACACATGCTTGATTCTCTTTCGGAGACATAGCAATCCATAGGTTTTAAGATACTTACTAGCCAGGTACATTCTCAGGCGTTTAATATGCGATGTTGAGTCCATTTCGTTGAGCAAGGAGTAGCTCTTGTCTATTCCATATTTGACTTAAGGAACTTTATCTGTGCTCATTTCAATCTCTGGTTTTATGCAGCACCCCAACTCACCTTTCCCCTTAAGCAAGCATAAATTGGTTTTCTAAATTTGAGACCCTGTTCTGTTCTGTAATTCAGTTCCTGTGTAGCCAAGTTTACATTCCGTGTATTACTGATATCTTATGATGTTTCTTTTTCTGTGTGACTTACTTCAGTTAGAATCATCATACCTGAATCCACTCATTGTGCTGCTAAGGGCCTGATGACACAGATTTCATTGCTGAGTGATATTGCTTTGTAAGTAAATACCACAACTTCTTTATCCATTTTTCACTTTCTGCGATGTTGAACTTGTACTGTAAATGAGGTTCTTGTAAACAGAGCCGTTCCAAACTTTGGGGTGGCTGTGTCTTTTTGATTTTAATTTCCCTAAGCTATAGGACCATAAGTGGAAGTGCCCTAGGTTCTGTTGCTTTGTTTTTTAGATGTTTCAGGAAACACCATACACTTCTCCCGAGTGGTTGTTGGCAATTTACATCCCGCCCATCAGCATAACAAGGCTCCCAGTTCTCCATGGCCTGTCCTGCCTTTCTGGATTTTACACTTTTTTCAGATAGCCCTTTTGACCGGGGGGAAGTGAGACTTCATTGTAGTGCAGATTTCCTTTGCAAGCTTGCTTGGTTGGCCAAAAAGGGCGTATGCGTTTTTTCCTGAATATATTCAGGAAAAAACGCATACGCCCTTTTTGGCCAAGTGCATCATTGTGGACGTTCTGCCTCTTTTCCTATGCTTTCAATGCAATTCCAGTCTACCTCCTGAAATCGGTTTCCTGCAATTCTGCCCCGCTTTCAAGTCCTCTTGGCAGCCTTATTTCAGTCTATTTTTGGACGATAGCTGTCATTTATAACTCTGCAGGTTTGTGAATTACAGTGCCCCTGAGCTCCTTTCTTCAACTCGCTTTCTTTTGAGCTGGCCGCAACACCGCAGGATGGCTTCAGGCCCTAATCTGGTTCCGGTACGGCACGCAGAGCCTTTGGTTATTTCCTCTTCCTGGTGGGAAATGAGAGTTAAATTTGCCCGTCCAGACACCTCCAGCTAGCCTCTCATTGATTCTCACTATTCCTGTTCATCTTCCGCAGAAATTGCAAACTGGGCCAAACAGGAGGTTAAAGGCGCTGACTCTCCAAGTGGGGAGAGTGTTAGTAAAGCGTCTGGAATGTTGCACCCGAGTACCAGGGGAGGAAAACTGAGACATATTTGAACACGTCTCCCGTTTACATGGTTGATCATACTTGGGTTCCACATGCATGTTTTAGCTGAAGGAAGAATACCTTAAACCTGGAGAGTTAAGACCCCTCTAATGGGTACCATGCAATATGACTTCAAAGGGTCTTCATTTGCTCACCGAACCTCTCCAATCCTATCACTGCTGCGTTTATGCCCCTGTACACATGCTTGATTCTCTTTCGGAGACATAGCAATCCATAGGTTTTAAGATACTTACTAGCCAGGTACATTCTCAGGCGTTTAATATGCGATGTTGAGTCCATTTCGTTGAGCAAGGAGTAGCTCTTGTCTATTCCATATTTGACTTAAGGAACTTTATCTGTGCTCATTTCAATCTCTGGTTTTATGCAGCACCCCAACTCACCTTTCCCCTTAAGCAAGCATAAATTGGTTTTCTAAATTTGAGACCCTGTTCTGTTCTGTAATTCAGTTCCTGTGTAGCCAAGTTTCCATTCCGTGTATTACTGATATCTTATGATGTTTCTTTTTCTGTGTGACTTACTTCAGTTAGAATCATCATACCTGAATCCACTCATTGTGCTGCTAAGTGCCTGAGGACATAGATTTCATTGCTGAGTGATATTGCTTTGTAAGTAAATACCACAACTTCTTTATCCATTTTTCACTTTCTGCGATGTTGAACTTGTAATGTAAACGAGGTTCTTGTAAACAGAGTTGTCCCAAACTTTGGGGTGGCTGTGTCTTTTTGATTTTAATTTCCCTAAGTTGTAGGACCATAAGTGGCAGTGCCCTAGGCTCTGTTGCTTTGTTTTTTAGATGTTTCAGGAAACACCATACACTTCTCCCGAGTGTCTGGTGGCAATTTACATCCCGCCCATCAGCATAACAAGGCTCCCAGTTCTCCATGGCCTGTCCTGCCTTTCTGGATTTTACACTTTTTTCAGATGGCCCTTTTGACCGGGGGGAAGTGAGACTTCATTGTAGTGCAGATTTCCTTTGCAAGCTTGCTTGGTTGGCCAAAAAGGGCGTATGCGTTTTTTCCTGAATATATTCAGGAAAAAACGCATACGCCCTTTTTGGCCAAGTGCATCATTGTGGACGTTCTGCCTCTTTTCCTATGCTTTCAATGCAATTCCAGTCTACCTCCTGAAATCGGTTTCCTGCAATTCTGCCCCGCTTTCAAGTCCTCTTGGCAGCCTTACTTCAGTCTATTTTTGGACGATAGCTGTCATTTATAACTCTGCAGGTTTGTCAATTACAGTGCCCCTGAGCTCCTTTCTTCAACTCGCTTTCTTGTGACCTGGCCGCGACACCGCATGATGGCTTCAGGCCCTAATCTGGTTCTGGCCCGGCACGCTGAGCCTTTGGTTAATTCCTCTTCCTGGTGGGAAATGAGAGTTAAATTTGCCCGTCCAGACACCTCCAGCTAGCCTCTCATTGGTTCTCGTTATTCCTGTTCACCTTCCGCAGAAATTGCAAACTGGGCCAAACAGGAGGTTAAAGGGACTGACTCTCCAAGTGGGGAGAGTGTTAGTAAAGCATCTGGAATGTTGCACCCGAGTACCAGGGGCGGAAAACTGAGACATATTTGAACACGTCTCCCGTTCACATGGTTGATCATACTTGGGTTCCACATGCATGTTTTAGCTGAAGGAAGAATACCTTAAACCTGGAGAGTTGAGACCCGTGTAATGGGTACCACGCAATATGACTTCAAAGGGTCTTCATTTGCTCACCGAACCTCTCCAATCCTATCACTGCTGCGTTTATGCCCCTGTACACATGCTTGATTCTCTTTCGGAGACATAGCAATCCATAGGTTTTACGATACTTACTAGTCAGGTACATTCTTAGGCGTTTAATATGCGGTGTTGAGTCCATTACGTTGAGCAAGGAGTAGCTCTTGTCTATTCCATATTTGACTTAAGGAACTTTATCTGTGCTCATTTCAATCTCTGGTTTTATGCAGCACCCCAACTCACCTTTACTCTTAAGCAAGCATAAGTTGGTTTTCTAAATTTGAGACCCTGTTCTGTTCTGTAATTCAGTTCCTGTGTAGCCATGTTTACATTCCGTGTATTACCGATATCTTATGATGTTTCTTTTTCTGTGTGACTTACTTCAGTTAGAATCATCATACCTGAATCCACTCATTGTGCTGCTAAGGGCCTGATGACACAGATTTCATTGCTGAGTGATATTGCTTTGTAAGTAAATACCACAACTTCTTTATCCATTTTTCACTTTCTGCGATGTTGAACTTGTACTGTAAACGAGGTTCTTGTAAACAGAGCCGTTCCAAACTTTGGGGTGGCTGTGTCTTTTTGATTTTAATTTCCCTAAGCTATAGGACCATAAGTGGAAGTGCCCTAGGTTCTGTTGCTTTGTTTTTTAGATGTTTCAGGAAACACCATACACTTCTCCCGAGTGGTTGTTGGCAATTTACATCCCGCCCATCAGCATAACAAGGCTCCCAGTTCTCCATGACCTGTCCTGCCTTTCTGGATTTTACACTTTTTTCAGATGGCCCTTTTGACCGGGGGGAAGTGAGACTTCATTGTAGTGCAGATTTCCTTTGCAAGCTTGCTTGGTTGGCCAAAAAGGGCGTATGCGTTTTTTCCTGAATATATTCAGGAAAAAACGCATACGCCCTTTTTGGCCAAGTGCATCATTGTGGACGTTCTGCCTCTTTTCCTATGCTTTCAATGCAATTCCAGTCTACCTCCTGAAATCGGTTTCCTGCAATTCTGCCCCGCTTTCAAGTCCTCTTGGCAGCCTTACTTCAGTCTATTTTTGGACGATAGCTGTCATTTATAACTCTGCAGGTTTGTGAATTACAGTGCCCCTGAGCTCCTTTCTTCAACTCGCTTTCTTTTGAGCTGGCCGCAACACCGCAGGATGGCTTCAGGCCCTAATCTGGTTCCGGTACGGCACGCTGAGCCTTTGGTTATTTCCTCTTCCTGGTTGGAAATGAGAGTTAAATTTGCCCGTCCAGACACCTCCAGCTAGCCTCTCATTGGTTCGCGCTATTCCTGTTCATCTTCCGCAGAAATTGCAAAGTGGGCCAAACAGGAGGTTAAAGGCGCTGACTCTCCAGGTGGGGAGAGTGTTAGTAAAGCGTCTGGAATGTTGCACCCGAGTACCAGGGGAGGAAAACTGAGACATATTTGAACACGTCTCCCGTTCACATGGTTGATCATACTTGGGTTCCACATGCATGTTTTAGCTGAAGGAAGAATACCTTAAACCTGGAGAGTTGAGACCCGTGTAATGGGTATCATGCAATATGACTTCAAAGGGTCTTCATTTGCTCACCGAACCTCTCCAATCCTATCACTGCTGCGTTTATGCCCTTGTACACATGCTTGATTCTCTTTCGGAGACATAGCAATCCATAGGTTTTAAGATACTTACTAGTCAGGTACATACCTAGGCGTTTAATATGCGGTGTTGAGTCCATTTCGTTGAGCAAGGAGTAGCTCTGGTCTATTCCATATTTGAATTAAGGAACTTTATCTGTGCTCATTTCAATCTCTGGTTTTATGCAGCACCCCAACTCACCTTTACTCTTAAGCAAGCATAAGTTGGTTTTCTAAATTTGAGACCCTGTTCTGTTCTGTAATTCAGTTCCTGTGTAGCCAAGTTTACATTCCGTGTATTACTGATAACTTATGATGTTTCTTTTTCTGTGTGACTTATTTCAGTTAGAATCATCATACCTGAATCCACTCATTGTGATGCTAAGGGCCTGATGACATAGATTTCATTGCTGAGTGATATTGCTTTGTAAGTAAATACCACAACTTCTTTATCCATTTTTCACTTTCTGCGATGTTGAACTTGTACTGTAAACGAGGTTCTTGTAAACAGAGGCGTCCCAAACTTTGGGGTGGCTGTGTCTTTTTGATTTTAATTTCCCTAAGCTATAGGACCATAAGTGGCAGTGCCCTAGGCTCTGTTGCTTTGTTTTTTAGATGTTTCAGGAAACACCATACACTTCTCCCGAGTGGTTGTTGGCAATTTACATCCCGCCCATCAGCATAACAAGGCTCCCAGTTCTCCATGGCCTGTCCTGCCTTTCTGGATTTTACACTTTTTTCAGATGGCCCTTTTGACCGGGGGGAAGTGAGACTTCATTGTAGTGCAGATTTCCTTTGCAAGTTTGCTTGGTTGGCCAAAAAGGGCGTATGCGTTTTTTCCTGAATATATTCAGGAAAAAACGCATACGCCCTTTTTGGCCAAGTGCATCATTGTGGACGTTCTGCCTCTTTTCCTATGCTTTCAATGCAATTCCAGTCTACCTCCTGAAATCGGTTTCCTGCAATTCTGCCCCGCTTTCAAGTCCTCTTGGCAGCCTTACTTCAGTCTATTTTTGGACGGTAGCTGTCATTTATAACTCTGCAGGTTTGTGAATTACAGTGCCCCTGAGCTCCTTTCTTCAACTCGCTTTCTTGTGAGCTGGCCGCAACACCGCTGGATGGCTTCAGGCCCTAATCTGGTTCCGGCACGGCACGCTGAGCCTTTGGTTATTTCCTCTTCCTGGTGGGAAATGAGAGTTAAATTTGCCCGTCCAGACACCCCCAGCTAGTCTCTCATTGGTTCTCGCTATTCCTGTTCATCTTCCGCAGAAATTGCAAACTGGGCCAAACAGGAGGTTAAAGGGACTGACTCTCCAAGTCGGGAGAGTGTTAGTAAAGCATCTGGAATGTTGCACCCGAGTACCAGGGTACAAAAACTGAGACATATTTGAACACGTCTCCCGTTCACATGGTTGATCATACTTGGGTTCCACATGCATGTTTTAGCTGAAGGAAGAATACCTTAAACCTGGAGAGTTGAGACCCGTGTAATGGGTATCATGCAATATGACTTCAAAGGGTCTTCATTTGCTCACCGAACCTCTCCAATCCTATCACTGCTGCGTTTATGCCCTTGTACACATGCTTGATTCTCTTTCGGAGACATAGCAATCCATAGGTTTTAAGATACTTACTAGTCAGGTACATACCTAGGCGTTTAATATGCGGTGTTGAGTCCATTTCGTTGAGCAAGGAGTAGCTCTGGTCTATTCCATATTTGACTTAAGGAACTTTATCTGTGCTCATTTCAATCTCTGGTTTTATGCAGCACCCCAACTCACCTTTACTCTTAAGCAAGCATAAGTTGGTTTTCTAAATTTGAGACCCTGTTCTGTTCTGTAATTCAGTTCCTGTGTAGCCAAGTTTACATTCCGTGTATTACTGATAACTTATGATGTTTCTTTTTCTGTGTGACTTATTTCAGTTAGAATCATCATACCTGAATCCACTCATTGTGATGCTAAGGGCCTGATGACATAGATTTCATTGCTGAGTGATATTGTTTTGTAAGTAAATACCACAACTTCTTTATCCATTTTTCACTTTCTGCGATGTTGAACTTGTACTGTAAACGAGGTTCTTGTAAACAGAGGCGTCCCAAACTTTGGGGTGGCTGTGTCTTTTTGATTTTAATTTCCCTAAGCTATAGGACCATAAGTGGCAGTGCCCTAGGCTCTGTTGCTTTGTTTTTTAGATGTTTCAGGAAACACCATACACTTCTCCCGAGTGGTTGTTGGCAATTTACATCCCGCCCATCAGCATAACAAGGCTCCCAGTTCTCCATGGCCTGTCCTGCCTTTCTGGATTTTACACTTTTTTCAGATGGCCCTTTTGACCGGGGGGAAGTGAGACTTCATTGTAGTGCAGATTTCCTTTGCAAGTTTGCTTGGTTGGCCAAAAAGGGCGTATGCGTTTTTTCCTGAATATATTCAGGAAAAAACGCATACGCCCTTTTTGGCCAAGTGCATCATTGTGGACGTTCTGCCTCTTTTCCTATGCTTTCAATGCAATTCCAGTCTACCTCCTGAAATCGGTTTCCTGCAATTCTGCCCCGCTTTCAAGTCCTCTTGGCAGCCTTACTTCAGTCTATTTTTGGACCGTAGCTGTCATTTATAACTCTGCAGGTTTGTGAATTACAGTGCCCCTGAGCTCCTTTCTTCAACTCGCTTTCTTGTGAGCTGGCCGCAACACCGCTGGATGGCTTCAGGCCCTAATCTGGTTCCGGCACGGCACGCTGAGCCTTTGGTTATTTCCTCTTCCTGGTGGGAAATGAGAGTTAAATTTGCCCGTCCAGACACCCCCAGCTAGTCTCTCATTGGTTCTCGCTATTCCTGTTCATCTTCCGCAGAAATTGCAAACTGGGCCAAACAGGAGGTTAAAGGCGCTGACTCTCCAAGTGGGGAGAGTGTTAGTAAAGCGTCTGGAATGTTGCACCCGAGTACCAGGGGAGGAAAACTGAGACATATTTGAACACGTCTCCCGTTCACATGGTTGATCATACTTGGGTTCCACATGCATGTTTTAGCTGAAGGAAGAATACCTTAAACCTGGAGAGTGGAGACCCGTGTAATGGGTACCATGCAATATGACTTCAAAGGGTCTTCATTTGCTCACCGAACCTCTCCAATCCTACCACTGCTGCGTTTATGCCCCTGTACACATGCTTGATTCTCTTTTGGAGACATAGCAATCCATAGGTTTTACGATACTTACTAGTCAGGTACATTCTTAGGCGTTTAATATGCGGTGTTGAGTCCATTTCGTTGAGCAAGGAGTAGCTCTTGTCTATTCCATATTTGACTTAAGGAACTTTATCTGTGCTCATTTCAATCTCTGGTTTTATGCAGCACCCCAACTCACCTTTACCCTTAAGCAAGCATAAGTTGGTTTTCTAAATTTGAGACCCTGTTCTGTTCTGTAATTCAGTTCCTGTGTAGCCAAGTTTACATTCCGTGTATTACCGATATCTTATGATGTTTCTTTTTCTGTGTGACTTACTTCAGTTAGAATCATCATACCTGAATCCACTCATTGTGCTGCTAAGGGCCTGATGACACAGATTTCATTGCTGAGTGATATTGCTTTGTAAGTAAATACCACAACTTCTTTATCCATTTTTCACTTTCTGCGATGTTGAACTTGTACTGTAAACGAGGTTCTTGTAAACAGAGCCGTTCCAAACTTTGGGGTGGCTGTGTCTTTTTGATTTTAATTTCCCTAAGCTATAGGACCATAAGTGGAAGTGCCCTAGGTTCTGTTGCTTTGTTTTTTAGATGTTTCAGGAAACACCATACACTTCTCCCGAGTGGTTGTTGGCAATTTACATCCCGCCCATCAGCATAACAAGGCTCCCAGTTCTCCATGGCCTGTCCTGCCTTTCTGGATTTTACACTTTTTTCAGATGGCCCTTTTGACCGGGGGGAAGTGAGACTTCATTGTAGTGCAGATTTCCTTTGCAAGCTTGCTTGGTTGGCCAAAAAGGGCGTATGCGTTTTTTCCTGAATATATTCAGGAAAAAACGCATACGCCCTTTTTGGCCAAGTGCATCATTGTGGACGTTCTGCCTCTTTTCCTATGCTTTCAATGCAATTCCAGTCTACCTCCTGAAATCGGTTTCCTGCAATTCTGCCCCGCTTTCAAGTCCTCTTGGCAGCCTTACTTCAGTCTATTTTTGGACGATAGCTGTCATTTATAACTCTGCAGGTTTGTGAATTACAGTGCCCCTGAGCTCCTTTCTTCAACTCGCTTTCTCTTGAGCTGGCCGCAACACCGCAGGATGGCTTCAGGCCCTAATCTGGTTCCGGTACGGCACGCTGAGCCTTTGGTTATTTCCTCTTCCTGGTGGGAAATGAGAGTTAAATTTGCCCGTCCAGACACCTCCAGCTAGCCTCTCATTGGTTCGCGCTATTCCTGTTCATCTTCCGCAGAAATTGCAAAGTGGGCCAAACAGGAGGTTAAAGGCGCTGACTCTCCAGGTGGGGAGAGTGTTAGTAAAGCGTCTGGAATGTTGCACCCGAGTACCAGGGGAGGAAAACTGAGACATATTTGAACAAGTCTCCCGTTCACATGGTTGATCATACTTGGGTTCCACATGCATGTTTTAGCTGAAGGAAGAATACCTTAAACCTGGAGAGTTGAGACCCGTGTAATGGGTATCATGCAATATGACTTCAAAGGGTCTTCATTTGCTCACCGAACCTCTCCAATCCTATCACTGCTGCGTTTATGCCCCTGTACACATGCTTGATTCTCTTTTGGAGACATAGCAATCCATAGGTTTTAAGATACTTACTAGTCAGGTACATTCTTAGGCGTTTAATTTGCGGTGTTGAGTCCATTTCGTTGAGCAAGGAGTAGCTCTTGTCTATTCCATATTTGACTTAAGGATCTTTATCTGTGCTCATTTCAATCTCTGGTTTTATGCAGCACCCCAACTCACCTTTACCGTTAAGCAAGCATAAGTTGGTTTTCTAAATTTGAGACCCTGTTCTGTTCTGTAATTCAGTTCCTGTGTAGCCAAGTTTACATTCCGTGTATTACTGATATCTTATGATGTTTCTTTTTCTGTGTGACTTACATCAGTTAGAATCATCATACCTGAATCCACGCATTGTGATGCTAAGGGCCTGATGACATAGATTTCATTGCTGATTGATATTGCTTTGTAAGTAAATACCACAACTTCTTTATCCATTTTTCACTTTCTGCAATGTTGAACTTGTACTGTAAACGAGGTTCTTGTAAACAGAGGCGTCCCAAACTTTGGGGTGGCTGTGTCTTTTTGATTTTAATTTCCCTATGCTATAGGACCGTAAGTGGGAGTGCCCTAGGTTCTGTTGCTTTGTTTTTTAGATGTTTCAGGAAACACCATACACTTCTCCCGAGTGGTTGTTGGCAATTTACATCCCGCCCATCAGCATAACAAGGCTCCCAGTTCTCCATGGCCTGTCCTGCCTTTCTGGATTTTACACTTTTTTCAGATGGCCCTTTTGACCGGGGGGAAGTGAGACTTCATTGTAGTGCAGATTTCCTTTGCAAGCTTGCTTGGTTGGCCAAAAGGGCGTATGCGTTTTTTCCTGAATATATTCAGGAAAAAACGCATACGCCCTTTTTGGCCAAGTGCATCATTGTGGACGTTCTGCCTCTTTTCCTATGCTTTCAATGCAATTCCAGTCTACCTCCTGAAATCGGTTTCCTGCAATTCTGCCCCGCTTTCAAGTCCTCTTGGCAGCCTTACTTCAGTCTATTTTTGGACGATAGCTGTCATTTATAACTCTGCAGGTTTGTGAATTACAGTGCCCCTGAGCTCCTTTCTTCAACTCGCTTTCTTTTGAGCTGACCGCAACACCGCAGGATGTCTTCAGGCCCTAATCTGGTTCTGGCACGGCACGCTGAGCCTTTGGTTAATTCCTCTTCCTGGTGGGAAATGAGAGTTAAATTTGCCCATCCAGACACCTCCAGCTAGTCTCTCATTGGTTCTCGCTATTCCTGTTCATCTTCCACAGAAATTGCAAACTGGGCCAAACAGGAGGTTAAAGGCGCTGACTCTCCAAGTGGGGAGAGTGTTAGTAAAGCGTCTGGAATATTGCACCCGAGTACCAGGGTACGAAAACTGAGACATATTTGAACACGTCTCCCGATCACATGGTTGATCATACTCTAGGTTCCACATGCATGTTTTAGCTGAAGGAAGAATACCTTAAACCTGGGTAGTTGAAACCCGTGGAATGGGTACCATGCAATATGACTTCAAAGGGTCTTCATTTGCTCACGAACCTCTCCAATCCTATCACTGCTGCGTTTATGCCCCTGTACACATGCTTGATTCTCTTTCGGAGACATAGCAATCCATAGGTTTTACGATACTTACTAGTCAGGTACATTCTTAGGCGTTTAATGTGCGGTGTTGAGTCCATTTCGTTGAGCAAGGAGTAGCTCTTGTCTATTCCATATTTGGCTTAAGGAACTTTATCTGTGCTCATTTCAATCTCTGGTTTTATGCAGCACCACAACTCACCTTTACCCTTAAGCAAGCATAAGTTGGTTTTCTAAATTTTTGACCCTGTTCTGTTCTGTAATTCAGTTCCTGTGTAGCCAAGTTTCCATTCCGTGTATTACTGATATCTTATGATGTTTCTTTTTCTGTGTGACTTATTTCAGTTAGAATCATCATACCTGAATCCACTCATTGTGCTGCTAAGGGCCTGATGAATAGATTTCATTGCTGAGTGATATTGCTTTGTAAGTAAATACCACAACTTCTTTATCCATTTTTCACTTTCTGTGATGTTGAACTTGTACTGTAAACGAGGTTCTTGTAAACAGAGCCGTTCCAAACTTTGGGGTGGCTGTGTCTTTTTGATTTTAATTTCCTTAAGCTATAGGACCATAAGTGGCAGTGCCCTAGGCTCTGTTGTTTTGTTTTTTAGATGTTTCAGGAAACACCATACACTTCTCCCGAGTGTCTGTTGGCAATTTACATCCCGCCCATCAGCATAACAAGGCTCCCAGTTCTCCATGGCCTGTCCTGCCTTTCTGGATTTTACACTTTTTTGAGATGGCCCTTTTGACCGGGGGGAAGTGAGACTTCATTGTAGTGCAGTTTTCCTTTGCAAGCTTGCTTGGTTGGCCAAAAAGGGCGTATGCGTTTTTTCCTGAATATATTCAGGAAAAAACGCATACGCCCTTTTTGGCCAAGTGCATCATTGTGGACGTTCTGCCTCTTTTCCTATGCTTTCAATGCAATTCCAGTCTACCTCCTGAAATCGGTTTCCTGCAATTCTGCCCCGCTTTCAAGTCCTCTTGGCAGCCTTACTTCAGTCTATTTTTGGACGATAGCTGTCATTTATAACTCTGCAGGTTTGTGAATTACAGTGTCCCTGAGCTCCTTTCTTCAACTCGCTTTCTTTTGAGCTGGCCGCAACACCGCAGGATGTCTTCAGGCCCTAATCTGGTTCCGGCACGGCACGCTGAGCCTTTGGTTAATTCCTCTTCCTGGTGGGAAATGAGAGTTAAATTTGCCCATCCAGACACCTCCAGCTAGTCTCTCATTGGTTCTCGCTATTCCTGTTCATCTTCCACAGAAATTGCAAACTGGGCCAAACAGGAGGTTAAAGGGACTGACTCTCCAAGTGGGGAGAGTGTTAGTAAAGCGTCTGTAATATTGCACCCGAGTACCAGGGTATGAAAACTGAGACATATTTGAACACGTCTCCCGATCACATGGTTGATCATACTCTAGGTTCCACATGCATGTTTTAGCTGAAGGAAGAATACCTTAAACCTGGGTAGTTGAAACCCGTGGAATGGGTACCATGCAATATGACTTCAAAGGGTCTTCATTTGCTCACGAACCTCTCCAATCCTATCACTGCTGCGTTTATGCCCCTGTACACATGCTTGATTCTCTTTCGGAGACATAGCAATCCATAGGTTTTAAGATACTTACTAGTCAGGTACATTCTTAGGCGTTTAATGTGCGGTGTTGAGTCCATTTCGTTGAGCAAGGAGTAGCTCTTGTCTATTCCATATTTGGCTTAAGGAACTTTATCTGTGCTCATTTCAATCTCTGGTTTTATGCAGCACCACAACTCACCTTTACCCTTAAGCAAGCATAAGTTGGTTTTCTAAATTTTTGACCCTGTTCTGTTCTGTAATTCAGTTCCTGTGTAGCCAAGTTTCCATTCCGTGTATTACTGATATCTTATGATGTTTCTTTTTCTGTGTGACTTATTTCAGTTAGAATCATCATACCTGAATCCACTCATTGTGCTGCTAAGGGCCTGATGACACAGATTTCATTGCTGAGTGATATTGCTTTGTAAGTGAATACCACAACTTCTTTATCCATTTTTCACTTTCTGCGATGTTGAACTTGTACTGTAAACGAGGTTCTTGTAAACAGAGCCGTTCCAAACTTTGGGGTGGCTGTGTCTTTTTGATTTTAATTTCCCTAAGCTATAGGACCATAAGTGGCAGTGCCCTAGGCTCTGTTGCTTTGTTTTTTAGATGTTTCAGGAAACACCATACACTTCTCCGGAGTGGTTGTTGGCAATTTACATCCCGCCCATCAGCATAACAAGGCTCCCAGTTCTCCATGGCCTGTCCTGCCTTTCTGGATTTTACACTTTTTTCAGATGGCCCTTTTGACCGGGGGGAAGTGAGACTTCATTGTAGTGCAGATTTCCTTTGCAAGCTTGCTTGGTTGGCCAAAAAGGGCGTATGCGTTTTTTCCTGAATATATTCAGGAAAAAACGCATACGCCCTTTTTGTCCAAGTGCATCATTGTGGACGTTCTGCCTCTTTTCCTATGCTTTCAATGCAATTCCAGTCTACCTCCTGAAATCGGTTTCCTGCAATTCTGCCCCGCTTTCAAGTCCTCTTGACAGCCTTACTTCAGTCTATTTTTGGACGATAGCTGTCATTTATAACTCTGCAGGTTTGTGAATTACAGTGCCCCTGAGCTCCTTTCTTCAACTCGCTTTCTTTTGAGCTGGCCGCAACACCGCATGATGGCTTCAGGCCCTAATCTGGTTCCGGTACGGCACGCTGAGCCTTTGGTTATTTCCTCTTCCTGGTGGGAAATGAGAGTTAAATTTGCCCGTCCAGACACCTCCAGCTAGCCTCTCATTGGTTCTCGCTATTCCTGTTCATCTTCCGCAGAAATTGCAAACTGGGCCAAACAGGAGGTTAAAGGCGCTGACTCTCCAAGTGGGGAGAGTGTTAGTAAAGCGTCTGGAATGTTGCACCCGAGTACCAGGGGAGGAAAACTGAGACATATTTGAACACATCTCCCGTTCACATGTTTGATCATACTTGGGTTCCACATGCATGTTTTAGCTGAAGGAAGAATACCTTAAACCTGGAGAGTTGAGACCCGTGTAATGGGTACCATGCAATATGACTTCAAAGGGTCTTCATTTGCTCAACGAACCTCTCCAATCCTATCACTGCTGCGTTTATGCCCCTGTACACATGCTTGATTCTCTTTCGGAGACATAGCAATCCATAGGTTTTACGATACTTACTAGTCAGGTACATTCTTAGGCGTTTAATATGCGGTGTTGAGTCCATTTCGTTGAGCAAGGAGTAGCTCTTGTCTATTCCATATTTGACTTAAGGAACTTTATCTGTGCTCATTTCAATCTCTGGTTTTATGCAGCACCCCAACTCACCTTTCCCCTTAAGCAAGCATAAGTTGATTTTCTAAATTTGAGACCCTGTTCTGTTCTGTAATTCAGTTCCTGTGTAGCCAAGTTTCCATTCCGTGTATTACTGATATCTTATGATGTTTCTTTTTCTGTGTGACTTATTTCAGTTAGAATCATCATACCTGAATCCACTCATTGTGCTGCTAAGGGCCTGATGACATAGATTTCATTGCTGAGTGATATTGATTTGTAAGTAAATACCACAACTTCTTTATCCATTTTTCACTTTCTGCGATGTTGAACTTGTACTGTAAACGAGGTTCTTGTAAACAGAGCCGTTCCAAACTTTGGGGTGGCTGTGTCTTTTTGATTTTAATTTCCCTAAGCTATAGGAACATAAGTGGCAGTGCCCTAGGCTCTGTTGCTTTGTTTTTTAGATGTTTCAGGAAACACCATACACTTCTCCCAAGTGTCTGTTGGCAATTTACATCCCGCCCATCAGCATAACAAGGCTCCCAGTTCTCCATGGCCTGTCCTGCCTTTCTGGATTTTACACTTTTTTCAGATGGCCCTTTTGACCGGGGGGAAGTGAGACTTCATTGTAGTGCAGATTTCCTTTGCAAGCTGCTTGGTTGACCAAAAAGGGCGTATGCGTTTTTTCCTGAATATATTCAGGAAAAAACGCATACGCCCTTTTTGGCCAAGTGCATCATTGTGGACGTTCTGCCTCTTTTCCTATGCTTTCAATGCAATTCCAGTCTACCTCCTGAAATCGGTTTCCTGCAATTCTGCCCCGCTTTCAAGTCCTCTTGGCAGCCTTACTTCAGTCTATTTTTGGACGATAGCTGTCATTTATAACTCTGCAGGTTTGTGAATTACAGTGCCCCTGAGCTCCTTTCTTCAACTCGCTTTCTTTTGAGCTGGCCACAACACTGCAGGATGTCTTCAGGCCCTAATCTGGTTCCGGTACGGCACGCTGAGCCTTTGGTTATTTCCTCTTCCTGGTGGGAAATGAGAGTTAAATTTGCCCGTCCAGACACCTCGAGCTAGCCTCTCATTGGTTCTGGCTATTCCTGTTCATCTTCCACAGAAATTGCAAACTGGGCCAAACAGGAGGTTAAAGGGACTGACTCTCCAATTGGGGAGAGTGTTAGTAAAGCGTCTGGAATGTTGCACCCGAGTACCAGGGGAGGAAAACTGAGACATATTTGAACACGTCTCCCGATCACATGGTTGATCATACTCTAGGTTCCACATGCATGTTTTAGCTGAAGGAAGAATACCTTAAACCTGGGTAGTTGAAACCCGTGGAATGGGTACCATGCAATATGACTTCAAAGGGTCTTCATTTGCTCACGAACCTCTCCAATCCTATCACTGCTGCGTTTATGCCCCTGTACACATGCTTGATTCTCTTTCGGAGACATAGCAATCCATAGGTTTTAAGATACTTACTAGTCAGGTACATTCTTAGGCGTTTAATGTGCGGTGTTGAGTCCATTTCGTTGAGCAAGTAGTAGCTCTTGTCTATTCCATATTTGGCTTAAGGAACTTTATCTGTGCTCATTTCAATCTCTGGTTTTATGCAGCACCACAACTCACCTTTACCCTTAAGCAAGCATAAGTTGGTTTTCTAAATTTGAGACCCTGTTCTGTTCTGTAATTCAGTTCCTGTGTAGCCAAGCTTCCATTCCGTGTATTACTGATATCTTATGATGTTTCTTTTTCTGTGTGACTTACTTCAGTTAGAATCATCATACCTGAATCCACTCATTGTGCTGCTAAGGGCCTGATGACACAGATTTCATTGCTGAGTGATATTGCTTTGTAAGTAAATACCACAACTTCTTTATCCATTTTTCACTTTCTGTGATATTGAACTTGTACGGTAAACGAGGTTCTTGTAAACAGAGCCGTTCCAAACTTTGGGGTGGCTGTGTCTTTTTGATTTTAATTTCCTTAAGCTATAGGACCATAAGTGGAAGTGCCCTAGGCTCTGTTGCTTTGTTTTTTAGATGTTTCAGGAAACACCATACACTCCTCCCCAGTGGTTGTTCGCAATTTACATCCCGCCCATCAGCATAACAAGGCTCCCAGTTCTCCATGGCCTGTCCTGCCTTTCTGGATTTTACACTTTTTTCAGATGGCCCTTTTGACCGGGGGGAAGTGAGACTTCATTGTAGTGCAGATTTCCTTTGCAAGCTTGCTTGGTTGGCCAAAAGGGCGTATGCGTTTTTTCCTGAATATATTCAGGAAAAAACGCATACGCCCTTTTTGGCCAAGTGCATCATTGTGGACGTTCTGCCTCTTTTCCTATGCTTTCAATGCAATTCCAGTCTACCTCCTGAAATCGGTTTCCTGCAATTCTGCCCCGCTTTCAAGTCCTCTTGGCAGCCTTACTTCAGTCTATTTTTGGACGATAGCTGTCATTTATAACTCTGCAGGTTTGTGAATTACAGTGCCCCTGAGCTCCTTTCTTCAACTCGCTTTCTTGTGACCTGGCCGCAACACCACAGGATGGCTTCAGGCCCTAATCTGGTTCCGGCCCGGCATGCTGAGCCTTTGGTTAATTCCTCTTCCTGGTGGGAAATGAGAGTTAAATTTGCCCGTCCAGACACCTCCAGCTAGCCTCTCATTGGTTCTCGCTATTCCTGTTCATCTTCCGCAGAAATTGCAAACTGGGCCAAACAGGAGGTTAAAGGGACTGACTCTCCAAGTGGGGAGAGTGTTAGTAAAGCGTCTGGAATGTTGCACCCGAGTACCAGGGTACGAAAACTGAGACATATTTGAACACGTCTCCCGATCACATGGTTGATCATACTCTAGGTTCCACATGCATGTTTTAGCTGAAGGAAGAATACCTAAAACCTGGGTAGTTGAAACCCGTGGAATGGGTACCATGCAATATGACTTCAAAGGGTCTTCATTTGCTCACTGAACCTCTCCAATCCTATCACTGCTGCGTTTATGCCCCTGTACACATGCTTGATTCTCTTTCGGAGACATAGCAATCCATAGGTTTTAAGATACTTACTAGTCAGGTACATTCTTAGGCGTTTAATATGCGGTGTTGAGTCCATTTCGTTGAGCAAGGAGTAGCTCTTGTCTATTCCATATTTGGCTTAAGGAACTTTATCTGTGCTCATTTCAATCTCTGGTTTTATGCAGCACCCCAACTCACCTTTACCCTTAAGCAAGCATAAGTTGGTTTTCTACATTTGAGACCCTGTTCTGTTCTGTAATTCAGTTCCTGTGTAGCCAAGTTTACATTCCGTGTATTAGTGATATCTTATGATGTTTCTTTTTCTGTGTGACTTACTTCAGTTAGAATCATCATACCTGAATCCACTCATTGTGCTGCTAAGGGCCTGATGACACAGATTTCATTGCTGAGTGATATTGCTTTGTAAGTAAATACCACAACTTCTTTATCCATTTTTCACTTTCTGCGATGTTGTACTTGTACTGTAAACGAGGGTCTTGTAAACAGAGCCGTTACAAACTTTGGGGTGGCTGTGTCTTTTTGATTTTAATTTCCCTAAGCTATAGGACCATAAGTGGAAGTGCCCTAGGCTCTGTTGCTTTGTTTTTTAGATATTTCAGGAAACACCATACACTTCTCCCGAGTGTCTGTTGGCAATTTACATCCCGCCCATCAGCATAACAAGGCTCCCAGTTCTCCATGGCCTGTCCTGCCTTTCTGGATTTTACACTTTTTTCAGATGGCCCTTTTAACCGGGGGGAAGTGAGACTTCATTGTATTGCAGATTTCCTTTGCAAGCTTGCTTGGTTGGCCAAAAAGGGCGTATGCGTTTTTTCCTGAATATATTCAGGAAGAAACGCATACGCCCTTTTTGGCCAAGTGCATCATTGTGGACGTTCTGCCTCTTTTCCTATGCTTTCAATGCAATTCCAGTCTACCTCCTGAAATCGGTTTCCTGCAATTCTGCCCCGCTTTCAAGTCCTCTTGGCAGCCTTACTTCAGTCTATTTTTGGACGATAGCTGTCATTTATAACTCTGCAGGTTTGTGAATTACAGTGCCCCTGAGCTCCTTTCTTCAACTCGCTTTCTTGTGACCTGGCCGCAACACCGCAGGATGGCTTCAGGCCCTAATCTGGTTCCGGCACGGCATGCTGAGCCTTTGGTTAATTCCTCTTCCTGGTGGGAAATGAGAGTTAAATTTGCCCTTTCAGACACCTCCAGGTAGTCTCTCATTGGTTCTCGCTATTCCTGTTCATCTTCCGCAGAAATTGCAAACTGGGCCAAACAGGAGGTTAAAGGCGCTGACTCTCCAAGTGGGGAGAGTGTTAGTAAAGCGTCTGGAATGTTGCACCCGAGTACCAGGGGAGGAAAACTGAGACATATTTGAACACGTCTCCCGTTCACATGGTTGATCATACTTGGGTTCCACATGCATGTTTTAGCTGAAGGAAGAATACCTTAAACCTGGAGAGTTAAGACCCGTGTAATGGGTACCATGCAATATGACTTTAAAGGGTCTTCATTTGCTCACCGAACCTCTCCAATCCTATCACTGCTGCGTTTGTGCCCCTGTACACATGCTTGATTCTCTTTCGGAGACATAGCAATCCATAGGTTTTAAGATACTTACTAGTCAGGTACATTCTTAGGCGTTTAATATGCGGTGTTGAGTCCATTTCGTTGAGCAAGGAGTAGCTCTTGTCTATTCCATATTTAACTTAAGGAACTTTATCTGTGCTCATTTCAATCTCTGGTTTTATGCAGCACCCCAACTCACCTTTACCCTTAAGCAAGCATAAGTTGGTTTTCTAAATTTGAGACCCTGTTCTGTTCTGTAATTCAGTTCCTGTGTAGCCAAGTTTACATTCCGTGTATTACTGATATCTTATGATGTTTCTTTTTCTGTGTGAGTTACTTCAGTTAGAATCATCATACCTGAATCCACTCATTGTGCTGCTAAGTGCCTGATGACACAGATTTCATTGCTGAGTGATATTGCTTTGTAAGTAAATACCACAACTTCTTTATCCATTTTTCACTTTCTGCGATGTTGAACTTGTACTGTAAACGAGGTTCTTGTCAACAGAGCCGTTCCAAACTTTGGGGTGGCTGTGTCTTTTTGATTTTAATTTCCCTAAGCTATAGGACCATAAGTGGAAGTGCCCTAGGCTCTGTTGCTTTGTATTTTAGATATTTCAGGAAACACCATACACTCCTCCCGAGTGGTTGTTCGCAATTTACATCCCGCCCATCAGCATAACAAGGCTCCCAGTTCTCCATGGCCTGTCCTGCCTTTCTGGATTTTACACTTTTTTCAGATGGCCCTTTTGACCGGGGGGAAGTGAGACTTCATTGTAGTGCAGATTTCCTTTGCAAGCTTGCTTGGTTGGCCAAAAAGGGCGTATGCGTTTTTTCCTGAATATATTCAGGAAAAAACGCATACGCCCTTTTTGGCCAAGTGCATCACTGTGGACGTTCTGCGTCTTCCTATGTTGAAATGCAATTCCTGTCTACCTCCTGAAATCGGTTTCCTGCAATTCTGCCCCGCTTTCAAGTCCTCTTGGCAGCCTTACTTCAGTATATTTTTGGACGATAGCTGTCATTTATAACTCTGCAGGTTTGTGAATTACAGTGCCCCTGAGCTCCTTTCTTCAACTCGCTTTCTTGTGACCTGGCCGCAACACCGCAGGATGGCTTCAGGCCCTAATGTGGTTCCGGCATGGCACGCTGAGCCTTCGGTTAATTCCTCTTCCTGGTGGGAAATGAGAGTTAAATTTGCCCTTTCAGACACCTCCAGGTAGTCTCTCATTGGTTCTCGCTATTCCTGTTCATCTTCCGCAGAAATTGCAAACTGGGCCAAACAGGAGGTTAAAGGCACTGACTCTCCAAGTAGGGAGAGTGTTAGTAAAGCGTCTGGAATGTTGCACCCGAGTACCAGGGGAGGAAAACTGAGACATATTTGAACACGTCTCCCGTTCACACCGTTGATCATACTCTGGGTTCCACATGCATGTTTTAGCTGAAGGAAGAATACCTTAAACCTGGAGAGTTGAGACCCGTGGAATGGGTACCATGCAATATGACTTCAAAGGGCCTTCATTTGCTCACCGAACCTCTCCAATCCTACCACTGCTGCGTTTATGCCGCTGTACACACGCTTGATTCTCTTCTGGAGACTTAGCCATCCATAGGTTTTAAGATACTTACTAGTCAGGTACATTCTTAAGCGTTTAATATGGGGTGTTGAGTCCATTTCGTTGAGCAAGGAGTAGCTCTTGTCTATTCCATATTTGGCTTAAGGAACTTTATCTGTGCTCATTTCAATCTCTGGTTTTATGCAGCACCCCAACTCACCTTCCCCGTTAAGCAAGCGTAAGTTGGTTTTCTAAACTTGAGGCACTGTTCTGTTTTCTAATTCAGTTCATGTGTAGCCGAGTTCACATTCTGTGTATTAGTGATACCTTATGATGTTTCTTTTCTGTGTCACTTATTTCAGTTCGAATCATCATACCTGAATCCACTCATTATGCTGCTACGGGCCTGATGACATAGATTTCATTGCTGAGTGATATTGCATTGTACGTAAGTACCACAAGTTCTTTATCCATTTTTCACTTTCTGTGATATTGAACTTGTACGGTAAACGAGGTTCTTGTAAACAGAGGTGTCCCAAACTTTGAGGTGGCTGTGTCTTTTTGATTTTAATTTCCCTAAGCTATAGGACCATAAGTGGAAGTGCCCTAGGCTCTGTTGCTTTGTTTTTTAGATGTTTCAGGAAACACCATACACTTCTCCCGAGTGTCTGTTGGCAATTTACATCCCGCCCATCAGCATAACAAGGCTCCCAGTTCTCCATGGCCTGTTGCCTTTCTGGATTTTACACTTTTTTCAGATGGCCCTTTTGACCGGGGGGAAGTGAGACTTCATTGTAGTGCAGATTTCCTTTGCAAGCTTGCTTGGTTGGCCAAAAAGGGCGTATGCGTTTTTTCCTGAATATATTCAGGAAAAAACGCATACGCCCTTTTTGGCCAAGTGCATCATTGTGGACGTTCTGCCTCTTTTCCTATGCTTTCAATGCAATTCCAGTCTACCTCCTGAAATCGGTTTCCTGCAATTCTGCCCCGCTTTCAAGTCCTCTTGGCAGCCTTACTTCAGTCTATTTTTGGACGATAGCTGTCATTTATAACTCTGCAGGTTTGTGAATTACAGTGCCCCTGAGCTCCTTTCTTCAACTCGCTTTCTTGTGACCTGGCCGCAACACCGCAGGATGGCTTCAGGCCCTAATCTGGTTCCGGCCCGGCATGCTGAGCCTTTGGTTATTTCCTCTTCCTGGTGGGAAATGAGAGTTAAATTTGCCCGTCCAGACACCTCCAGCTAGCCTCTCATTGGTTCTCGCTATTCCTGTACATCTTCCGCAGAAATTGCAAACTGTGCCAAACAGGAGGTTAAAGGGACTGACTCTCCAAGTGGGGAGAGTGTTAGTAAAGCGTCTGGAATGTTGCACCCGAGTACCAGGGGAGGAAATCTGAGACATATTTGAACACGTCTCCCGATCACATGGTTGATCATACTCTGGGTTCCACATGCATGTTTTAGCTGAAGGAAGAATACCTAAAACCTGGGTAGTTGAAACCCGTGGAATGGGTACCATGCAATATGATTTCAAAGGGTCTTCATTTGCTCACCGAACCTCTCCAATCCTATCACTGCTGCGTTTATGCCCCGGTACACATGCTTGATTCTCTTTTGGAGACATAGCAATCTATAGGTTTCACGATACTTACTAGTCAGGTACATTCTTAGGCGTTTAATATGCGGTGTTGTGTCCATTTCGTTGAGCAAGGAGTAGCTCTTGTCTATTCCATATTTGACTTAAGGAACTTTATCTGTGCTCATTTCAATCTCTGGTTTTATGCAGCACCCCAACTCACCTTTCCCCTTAAGCAAGCATAAGTTGGTTTTCTAAATTTGAGACCCTGTTCTGTTCTGTAATTCAGTTCCTGTGTAGCCAAGTTTCCATTCCATGTATTACTGATATCTTATGATGTTTCTTTTTCTGTGTGACTTATTTCAGTTAGAATCATCATATCTGAATCCACTCATTGTGCTGCTAAGGGCCTGATGACACAGATTTCATTGCTGAGTGATATTGCTTTGTAAGTAAATACCACAACTTCTTTATCCATTTTTCACTTTCTGCGATGTTGAACTTGTACTGTAAACGAGGTTCTTGTAAACAGAGCCGTTCCAAACTTTGGGGTGGCTGTGTCTTTTTGATTTTAATTTCCCTAAGCTATAGGACCATAAGTGGAAGTGCCCTAGGTTCTGTTGCTTTGTTTTTTAGATGTTTCAGGAAACACCATATGCTTCTCCCAAGTGGTTGTTGGCAATTTACATCCCGCCCATCAACATAACGAGGCTCCCAGTTTTCCATGGCCTGTCCTGCCTTTCTGGATTTTACACTTTTTTCAGATGGCCCTTTTGACCGGGGGGAAGTGAGACTTCATTGTAGTGCAGATTTCCTTTGCAAGCTTGCTTGGTTGGCCAAAAAGGGCGTATGCGTTTTTTCCTGAATATATTCAGGAAAAAACGCATACGCCCTTTTTGGCCAAGTGCATCATTGTGGACGTTCTGCCTCTTTTCCTATGCTTTCAATGCAATTCCAGTCTACCTCCTGAAATCGGTTTCCTGCAATTCTGCCCCGCTTTCAAGTCCTCTTGGCAGCCTTACTTCAGTCTATTTTTGGACGATAGCTGTCATTTATAACTCTGCAGGTTTGTGAATTACAGTGCCCCTGAGCTCCTTTCTTCAACTCGCTTTCTTGTGACCTGGCCGCAACACCGCAGGATGGCTTCAGGCCCTAATGTGGTTCCGGCATGGCACGCTGAGCCTTCGGTTAATTCCTCTTCCTGGTGGGAAATGAGAGTTAAATTTGCCCTTTCAGACACCTCCAGGTAGTCTCTCATTGGTTCTCGCTATTCCTGTTCATCTTCCGCAGAAATTGCAAACTGGGCCAAACAGGAGGTTAAAGGCACTGACTCTCCAAGTAGGGAGAGTGTTAGTAAAGCGTCTGGAATGTTGCACCCGAGTACCAGGGGAGGAAAACTGAGACATATTTGAACACGTCTCCCGTTCACACCGTTGATCATACTCTGGGTTCCACATGCATGTTTTAGCTGAAGGAAGAATACCTTAAACCTGGAGAGTTGAGACCCGTGGAATGGGTACCATGCAATATGACTTCAAAGGGCCTTCATTTGCTCACCGAACCTCTCCAATCCTACCACTGCTGCGTTTATGCCGCTGTACACACGCTTGATTCTCTTCTGGAGACTTAGCCATCCATAGGTTTTAAGATACTTACTAGTCAGGTACATTCTTAAGCGTTTAATATGGGGTGTTGAGTCCATTTCGTTGAGCAAGGAGTAGCTCTTGTCTATTCCATATTTGGCTTAAGGAACTTTATCTGTGCTCATTTCAATCTCTGGTTTTATGCAGCACCCCAACTCACCTTCCCCGTTAAGCAAGCGTAAGTTGGTTTTCTAAACTTGAGGCACTGTTCTGTTTTCTAATTCAGTTCATGTGTAGCCGAGTTCACATTCTGTGTATTAGTGATACCTTATGATGTTTCTTTTCTGTGTCACTTATTTCAGTTCGAATCATCATACCTGAATCCACTCATTATGCTGCTACGGGCCTGATGACATAGATTTCATTGCTGAGTGATATTGCATTGTACGTAAGTACCACAAGTTCTTTATCCATTTTTCACTTTCTGTGATATTGAACTTGTACGGTAAACGAGGTTCTTGTAAACAGAGGTGTCCCAAACTTTGAGGTGGCTGTGTCTTTTTGATTTTAATTTCCCTAAGCTATAGGACCATAAGTGGAAGTGCCCTAGGCTCTGTTGCTTTGTTTTTTAGATGTTTCAGGAAACACCATACACTTCTCCCGAGTGTCTGTTGGCAATTTACATCCCGCCCATCAGCATAACAAGGCTCCCAGTTCTCCATGGCCTGTTGCCTTTCTGGATTTTACACTTTTTTCAGATGGCCCTTTTGACCGGGGGGAAGTGAGACTTCATTGTAGTGCAGATTTCCTTTGCAAGCTTGCTTGGTTGGCCAAAAAGGGCGTATGCGTTTTTTCCTGAATATATTCAGGAAAAAACGCATACGCCCTTTTTGGCCAAGTGCATCATTGTGGACGTTCTGCCTCTTTTCCTATGCTTTCAATGCAATTCCAGTCTACCTCCTGAAATCGGTTTCCTGCAATTCTGCCCCGCTTTCAAGTCCTCTTGGCAGCCTTACTTCAGTCTATTTTTGGACGATAGCTGTCATTTATAACTCTGCAGGTTTGTGAATTACAGTGCCCCTGAGCTCCTTTCTTCAACTCGCTTTCTTGTGACCTGGCCGCAACACCGCAGGATGGCTTCAGGCCCTAATCTGGTTCCGGCCCGGCATGCTGAGCCTTTGGTTATTTCCTCTTCCTGGTGGGAAATGAGAGTTAAATTTGCCCGTCCAGACACCTCCAGCTAGCCTCTCATTGGTTCTCGCTATTCCTGTACATCTTCCGCAGAAATTGCAAACTGTGCCAAACAGGAGGTTAAAGGGACTGACTCTCCAAGTGGGGAGAGTGTTAGTAAAGCGTCTGGAATGTTGCACCCGAGTACCAGGGGAGGAAATCTGAGACATATTTGAACACGTCTCCCGATCACATGGTTGATCATACTCTGGGTTCCACATGCATGTTTTAGCTGAAGGAAGAATACCTAAAACCTGGGTAGTTGAAACCCGTGGAATGGGTACCATGCAATATGATTTCAAAGGGTCTTCATTTGCTCACCGAACCTCTCCAATCCTATCACTGCTGCGTTTATGCCCCGGTACACATGCTTGATTCTCTTTTGGAGACATAGCAATCTATAGGTTTCACGATACTTACTAGTCAGGTACATTCTTAGGCGTTTAATATGCGGTGTTGTGTCCATTTCGTTGAGCAAGGAGTAGCTCTTGTCTATTCCATATTTGACTTAAGGAACTTTATCTGTGCTCATTTCAATCTCTGGTTTTATGCAGCACCCCAACTCACCTTTCCCCTTAAGCAAGCATAAGTTGGTTTTCTAAATTTGAGACCCTGTTCTGTTCTGTAATTCAGTTCCTGTGTAGCCAAGTTTCCATTCCATGTATTACTGATATCTTATGATGTTTCTTTTTCTGTGTGACTTATTTCAGTTAGAATCATCATATCTGAATCCACTCATTGTGCTGCTAAGGGCCTGATGACACAGATTTCATTGCTGAGTGATATTGCTTTGTAAGTAAATACCACAACTTCTTTATCCATTTTTCACTTTCTGCGATGTTGAACTTGTACTGTAAACGAGGTTCTTGTAAACAGAGCCGTTCCAAACTTTGGGGTGGCTGTGTCTTTTTGATTTTAATTTCCCTAAGCTATAGGACCATAAGTGGAAGTGCCCTAGGTTCTGTTGCTTTGTTTTTTAGATGTTTCAGGAAACACCATATGCTTCTCCCAAGTGGTTGTTGGCAATTTACATCCCGCCCATCAACATAACGAGGCTCCCAGTTTTCCATGGCCTGTCCTGCCTTTCTGGATTTTACACTTTTTTCAGATGGCCCTTTTGACCGGGGGGAAGTGAGACTTCATTGTAGTGCAGATTTCCTTTGCAAGCTTGCTTGGTTGGCCAAAAAGGGCGTATGCGTTTTTTCCTGAATATATTCAGGAAAAAACGCATACGCCCTTTTTGGCCAAGTGCATCATTGTGGACGTTCTGCCTCTTTTCCTATGCTTTCAATGCAATTCCAGTCTACCTCCTGAAATCGGTTTCCTGCAATTCTGCCCCGCTTTCAAGTCCTCTTGGCAGCCTTACTTCAGTCTATTTTTGGACGATAGCTGTCATTTATAACTCTGCAGGTTTGTGAATTACAGTGCCCCTGAGCTCCTTTCTTCAACTCGCTTTCTTGTGACCTGGCCGCAACACCGCAGGATGGCTTCAGGCCCTAATCTGGTTCCGGCCCGGCATGCTGAGCCTTTGGTTATTTCCTCTTCCTGGTGGGAAATGAGAGTTAAATTTGCCCGTCCAGACACCTCCAGCTAGCCTCTCATTGGTTCTCGCTATTCCTGTTCATCTTCCGCAGAAATTGCAAACTGTGCCAAACAGGAGGTTAAAGGGACTGACTCTCCAAGTGGGGAGAGTGTTAGTAAAGCGTCTGGAATGTTGCACCCGAGTACCAGGGGAGGAAATCTGAGACATATTTGAACACGTCTCCCGATCACATGGTTGATCATACTCTGGGTTCCACATGCATGTTTTAGCTGAAGGAAGAATACCTAAAACCTGGGTAGTTGAAACCCGTGGAATGGGTACCATGCAATATGATTTCAAAGGGTCTTCATTTGCTCACCGAAGCTCTCCAATCCTATCACTGCTGCGTTTATGCCCCGGTACACATGCTTGATTCTCTTTTGGAGACATAGCAATCTATAGGTTTCACGATACTTACTAGTCAGGTACATTCTTAGGCGTTTAATATGCGGTGTTGTGTCCATTTCGTTGAGCAAGGAGTAGCTCTTGTCTATTCCATATTTGGCTTAAGGAACTTTATCTGTGCTCATTTCAATCTCTGGTTTTATGCAGCACCCCAACTCACCTTTCCCCTTAAGCAAGCATAAGTTGGTTTTCTAAATTTGAGACCCTGTTCTGTTCTGTAATTCAGTTCCTGTGTAGCCAAGTTTCCATTCCGTGTATTACTGATATCTTATGATGTTTCTTTTTCTGTGTGACTTATTTCAGTTAGAATCATCATATCTGAATCCACTCATTGTGCTGCTAAGGGCCTGATGACACAGATTTCATTGCTGAGTGATATTGCTTTGTAAGTAAATACCACAACTTCTTTATCCATTTTTCACTTTCTGCGATGTTGAACTTGTACTGTAAACGAGGTTCTTGTAAACAGAGCCGTTCCAAACTTTGGGGTGGCTGTGTCTTTTTGATTTTAATTTCCCTAAGCTATAGGACCATAAGTGGAAGTGCCCTAGGTTCTGTTGCTTTGTTTTTTAGATGTTTCAGGAAACACCATATGCTTCTCCCAAGTGGTTGTTGGCAATTTACATCCCGCCCATCAACATAACAAGGCTCCCAGTTTTCCATGGCCTGTCCTGCCTTTCTGGATTTTACACTTTTTTCAGATGGCCCTTTTGACCGGGGGGAAGTGAGACTTCATTGTAGTGCAGATTTCCTTTGCAAGCTTGCTTGGTTGGCCAAAAAGGGCGTATGCGTTTTTTCCTGAATATATTCAGGAAAAAACGCATACGCCCTTTTTGGCCAAGTGCATCATTGTGGACGTTCTGCCTCTTTTCCTATGCTTTCCATACAATTCCAGTCTACCTCCTGAAATCGGTTTCCTGCAATTCTGCCCCGCTTTCAAGTCCTCTTGGCAGCCTTACTTCAGCCTATTTTTGGACGATAGCTGTCATTTATAACTCTGCAGGTTTGTGAATTACAGTGCCCCTGAGCTCCTTTCTTCAACTCGCTTTCTTTTGAGCTGGCCACAACACCGCAGGATGGCTTCAGGCCCTAATCTGGTTCCGGTACGGCACGCTCAGCCTTTTGTTATTTCCTCTTCCTGGTGGGAAATGAGAGTTAAATTTGCCCGTCCAGACACCTCCAGCTAGCCTCTCATTGGTTCTCGCTATTCCTGTTCATCTTCCGCAGAAATTGCACACTGGGCCAAACAGGATGTTAAAGGCGCTGACTCTCCAAGTGGGGAGAGTGTTAGTAAAGCGTCTGGAATGTTGCACCCGAGTACCAGGGGAGGAAAACTGAGACATATTTGAACACGTCTCCCGTTCACATGGTTGATCATACTTGGGTTCCACATGCATGTTTTAGCTGAAGGAAGAATACCTTAAACCTGGGTAGTTGAAACCCGTGGAATGGGTACCATGCAATATGACTTCAAAGGGTCTTCATTTGCTCACCGAACCTCTCCAATCCTATCACTGCTGCGTTTGTGCCCCTGTACACATGCTTGATTCTCTTTCGGAGACATAGCAATCCATGGGTTTTAAGATACTTACTAGTCAGGTACATTCTTAGGCGTTTAATATGCGGTGTTGAGTCCATTTCGTTGAGCAAGGAGTAGCTCTTGTCTATTCCATATTTGGCTTAAGGAACTTTATCTGTGCTCATTTCAATCTCTGGTTTTATGCAGCACCCCAACTCACCTTTCCCCTTAAGCAAGCATAAGTTGGTTTTCTAAATTTGAGAACCTGTTCTGTTTTGGAATTCAGTTCCTGTGTAGCCAAGTTTACATTCCGTGTATTAGTGATATCTTATGATGTTTCTTTTTCTGTGTGACTTATTTCAGTTAGAATCATCGTACCTGAATCAACTCATTATGCTGCTACGGGCCTGATGACATAGATTTCATTGCTGAGTGATACTGCATTGTACGTAAGTACCACAAGTTCTTTATCCATTTTTCACTTTCTGTGATATTGAACTTGTACGGTAAACGAGGTTCTTGTAAACAGAGGTGTCCCAAACTTTGAGGTGGCTGTGTCTTTTTGATTTTAATTTCCCTAAGCTATAGGACCATAAGTGGAAGTGCCCTAGGCTCTGTTGCTTTGTTTTTTAGATGTTTCAGGAAACACCATACACTTCTCCCGAGTGTCTGTTGGCAATTTACATCCCGCCCATCAGCATAACAAGGCTCCCAGTTCTCCATGGCCTGTTGCCTTTCTGGATTTTACACTTTTTTCAGATGGCCCTTTTGACCGGGGGGAAGTGAGACTTCATTGTAGTGCAGATTTCCTTTGCAAGCTTGCTTGGTTGGCCAAAAAGGGCATATGCGTTTTTTCCTGAATATATTCAGGAAAAAACGCATACGCCCTTTTTGGCCAAGTGCATCATTGTGGACGTTCTGCCTCTTTTCCTATGCTTTCAATGCAATTCCAGTCTACCTCCTGAAATCGGTTTCCTGCAATTCTGCCCCGCTTTCAAGTCCTCTTGGCAGCCTTACTTCAGTCTATTTTTGGACGATAGCTGTCATTTATAACTCTGCAGGTTTGTGAATTACAGTGCCCCTGAGCTCCTTTCTTCAACTCGCTTTCTTGTGACCTGGCCGCAACACCGCAGGATGGCTTCAGACCCTAATCTGGTTCCGGCCCGGCATGCTGAGCCTTTGGTTATTTCCTCTTCCTGGTGGGAAATGAGAGTTAAATTTGCCCGTCCAGACACCTCCAGCTAGCCTCTCATTGGTTCTCGCTATTCCTGTTCATCTTCCGCAGAAATTGCAAACTGTGCCAAACAGGAGGTTAAAGGGACTGACTCTCCAAGTGGGGAGAGTGTTAGTAAAGCGTCTGGAATGTTGTACCCGAGTACCAGGGGAGGAAATCTGAGACATATTTGAACACGTCTCCCGATCACATGGTTGATCATACTCTGGGTTCCACATGCATGTTTTAGCTGAAGGAAGAATACCTAAAACCTGGGTAGTTGAAACCCGTGGAATGGGTACCATGCAATATGATTTCAAAGGGTCTTCATTTGCTCACCGAACCTCTCCAATCCTATCACTGCTGCGTTTATGCCCCGGTACACATGCTTGATTCTCTTTTGGAGACATAGCAATCTATAGGTTTCACGATACTTACTAGTCAGGTACATTCTTAGGCGTTTAATATGCGGTGTTGAGTCCATTTCGTTGAGCAAGGAGTAGCTCTTGTCTATTCCATATTTGACTTAAGGAACTTTATCTGTGCTCATTTCAATCTCCGGTTTTATGCAGCACCCCAACTCACCTTTCCCCTTAAGCAAGCATAAGTTGGTTTTCTAAATTTGAGACCCTGTTCTGTTCTGTAATTCAGTTCCTGTGTAGCCAAGTTTCCATTCCGTGTATTACTGATATCTTATGATGTTTCTTTTTCTGTGTGACTTATTTCAGTTAGAATCATCATATCTGAATCCACTCATTGTGCTGCTAAGGGCCTGATGACACAGATTTCATTGCTGAGTGATATTGCTTTGTAAGTAAATACCACAACTTCTTTATCCATTTTTCACTTTCTGCGATGTTGAACTTGTACTGTAAACGAGGTTCTTGTAAACAGAGCCGTTCCAAACTTTGGGGTGGCTGTGTCTTTTTGATTTTACATTCCCTAAGCTATAGGACCATAAGTGGAAGTGCCCTAGGTTCTGTTGCTTTGTTTTTTAGATGTTTCAGGAAACACCATACACTTCTCCCGAGTGGTTGTTGGCAATTTACATCCCGCCCATCAGCATAACAAGGCTCCCAGTTCTCCATGGCCTGTCCTGCCTTTCTGGATTTTACACTTTTTTCAGATGGCCCTTTTGACCGGGGGGAAGTGAGACTTCATTGTAGTGCAGATTTCCTTTGCAAGCTTGCTTGGTTGGCCAAAAAGGGCGTATGCGTTTTTTCCTGAATATATTCAGGAAAAAACGCATACGCCCTTTTTGGCCAAGTGCATCATTGTGGACGTTCTGCCTCTTTTCCTATGCTTTCCATACAATTCCAGTCTACCTCCTGAAATCGGTTTCCTGCAATTCTGCCCCGCTTTCAAGTCCTCTTGGCAGCCTTACTTCAGCCTATTTTTGGACGATAGCTGTCATTTATAACTCTGCAGGTTTGTGAATTACAGTGCCCCTGAGCTCCTTTCTTCAACTCGCTTTCTTGAGACCTGGCCGCAACATCGCAGGATGGCTTCAGGCCCTAATCTGGTTCCGGTACGGCACGCTCAGCCTTTTGTTATTTCCTCTTCCTGGTGGGAAATGAGAGTTAAATTTGCCCGTCCAGACACCTCCAGCTAGCCTCTCATTGGTTCTCGCTATTCCTGTTCATCTTCCGCAGAAATTGCACACTGGGCCAAACAGGATGTTAAAGGCGCTGACTCTCCAAGTGGGGAGAGTGTTAGTAAAGCGTCTGGAATGTTGCACCCGAGTACCAGGGGAGGAAAACTGAGACATATTTGAACACGTCTCCCGTTCACATGGTTGATCATACTTGGGTTCCACATGCATGTTTTAGCTGAAGGAAGAATACCTTAAACCTGGGTAGTTGAAACCCGTGGAATGGGTACCATGCAATATGACTTCAAAGGGTCTTCATTTGCTCACCGAACCTCTCCAATCCTATCACTGCTGCGTTTATGCCCCTGTACACATGCTTGATTCTCTTTCGGAGACATAGCAATCCATGGGTTTTAAGATACTTACTAGTCAGGTACATTCTTAGGCGTTTAATATGCGGTGTTGAGTCCATTTCGTTGAGCAAGGAGTAGCTCTTGTCTATTCCATATTTGGCTTAAGGAACTTTATCTGTGCTCATTTCAATCTCTGGTTTTATGCAGCAACCCAACTCACCTTTCCCCTTAAGCAAGTATAAGTTGGTTTTCTAAATTTGAGAACCTGTTCTGTTTTGGAATTCAGTTCCTGTGAAGCCAAGTTTACATTCCATGTATTAGTGATATCTTATGATGTTTCTTTTTCTGTGTGACTTATTTCAATTAGAATCATCGTACCTGAATCCACTCATTATGCTGCTACGGGCCTGATGACATAGATTTCATTGCTGAGTGATACTGCATTGTACGTAAGTACCACAAGTTCTTTATCCATTTTTCACTTTCTGTGATATTGAACTTGTACGGTAAACGAGGTTCTTGTAAACAGAGGTGTCCCAAACTTTGAGGTGGCTGTGTCTTTTTGATTTTAATTTCCCTAAGCTATAGGACCATAAGTGGAAGTGCCCTAGGTTCTGTTGCTTTGTTTTTTAGATGTTTCAGGAAACACCATACACTTCTCCCGAGTGTCTGTTGGCAATTTACATCCCGCCCATCAGCATAACAAGGCTCCCAGTTCTCCATGGCCTGTTGCCTTTCTGGATTTTACACTTTTTTCAGATGGCCCTTTTGACCGGGGGGAAGTGAGACTTCATTGTAGTGCAGATTTCTTTGCAAGCTTGCTTGGTTGGCCAAAAAGGGCGTATGCGTTTTTTCCTGAATATATTCAGGAAAAAACGCATACGCCCTTTTTGGCCAAGTGCATCATTGTGGACGTTCTGCCTCTTTTCCTATGCTTTCAATGCAATTCCAGTCTACCTCCTGAAATCGGTTTCCTGCAATTCTGCCCCGCTTTCAAGTCCTCTTGGCAGCCTTACTTCAGTCTATTTTTGCACGATAGCTGTCATTTATAACTCTGCAGGTTTGTGAATTACAGTGCCCCTGAGCTCCTTTCTTCAAATCGCTTTCTTGTGACCTGGCCGCAACACCGCAGGATGGCTTCAGGCCCTAATCTGGTTCCGGCCCGGCATGCTGAGCCTTTGGTTAATTCCTCTTCCTGGTGGGAAATGAGAGTTAAATTTGCCCGTTCAGACACCTCCAGCTAGCCTCTCATTGGTTCTCGCTATTCCTGTTCATCTTCCGCAGAAATTGCAAACTGGGACAAACAGGAGGTTAAAGGGACTGACTCTCCAAGTCGGGAGAGTGTTAGTAAAGAGTCTGGAATGTTGCACCCGAGTACCAGGGGAGGAAAACTGAGACATATTTGAACACGTCTCCCGTTCACATGGTTGATCATACTCTGGGTTCCACATGCATGTTTTAGCTGAAGGAAGAATACCTTAAACCTGGAGATTTGAGACCCGTGTAATGGGTACCATGCAGTATGACTTCAAAGGGTCTTCATTTGCTCACCGAACTTCTCCAATCCTATCACTGCTGCATTTATGCCCCTGTACACACGCTTGATTCTCTTTTGGAGACATAGCAATCCATAGGTTTTAAGATACTTACTAGTCAGGTACATTCTTAGGCGTTTAATAATGGGTTTTGAGACAATTTCGTTGAGCAAGGAGTAGCTCTTGTCTATTCCATATTTGGCTTAAGGAACTTTATCTGTGCTCATTTCAATCTCTGGTTTTATGCAGCACCCCAACTCACCTTTCCCCTTAAGCAAGCATAAGTTGGTTTTCTAAATTTGAGACCCTGTTCTGTTTTGGAATGCAGTTCCTGTGTAGCCAAGTTTCCATTCCGTGTATTACTGATATCTTATGATGTTTCTTTTTCTGTGTGACTTATTTCAGTTAGAATCATCATACCTGAATCCACTCATTGTGCTGCTAAGTGCCTGATGACATAGATTTCATTGCTGAGTGATATTGCTTTGTAAGTGAATACCACAACTTCTTTATCCATTTTTCACTTTCTGCGATGTTGAACTTGTACTGTAAACGAGGTTCTTGTAAACAGAGCCATTCCAAACTTTGGGGTGGCTGTGTATTTTTGATTTTAATTTCCCTAAGCTATAGGACCATAAGTGGAAGTGCCCTAGGTTCTGTTGCTTTGTTTTTTAGATGTTTCAGGAAACACCATACACTTCTCCCGAGTGTCTGTTGGCAATTTACATCCCGCCCATCAGCATAACAAGGCTCCCAGTTCTCCATGGCCTGTCCTGCCTTTCTGGATTTTACACTTTTTTCAGATGGCCCTTTTGACCGGGGGGAAGTGAGACTTCATTGTAGTGCAGATTTCCTTTGCAAGTTTGCTTGGTTGGCCAAAAAGTACGTACGCGTTTTTTCCTGAATATATTCAGGAAAAAACGCATACGCCCTTTTTGGCCAAGTGCATCACTGTGGACGTTCTGCCTCTTTTCCTATGCTTGAAATGCAATTCCTGTCTACCTCCTGAAATCGGTTTACTGCAATTATGCCCCGCTTTCAAGTCCTCTTGGCAGCCTTACTTCAGTCTATTTTTGGACGATAGCTGTCATTTATAACTCTGCAGGTTTGTGAATTACAGTGCCCCTGTGCTCGTTTCTTCAACTCGCTTTCTTGTGACCTGGCCGCAACACCGCAGGATGTCTTCAGGCCCTAATGTGGTTCTGGCATGGCACGCTGAGCCTTTGGTTAATTCCTCTTCCTGTTGGGAAATGAGAGTTAAATTTGCCCGTTCAGACACCTCCAGGTAGTCTCTCATTGGTTCTCGCTATTCCTGTTCATCTTCCGCAGAAATTGCAAACTGGGGCAAACAGGAGGTTAAAGGCACTGACTCTCCAAGTAGGGAGAGTGTTAGTAAAGCATCTGGAATGTTGCACCCGAGTACCAGGGGAGGAAAACTGAGACATATTTGAACACGTCTCCCGTTCACACGGTTGATCATACTCTGGGTTCCACATGCATGTTTTAGCTGAAGGAAGAATACCTTAAACCTGGAGAGTTGAGACCCGTGTAATGGGTACCATGCAATATGACTTCAAAGGGTCTTCATTTGCTCACCGAACCTCTCCAATCCTATCACTGCTGCGTTTATGCCCCTGTACACACACTTGATTCTCTTTTGGAGACATAGCAATCCATAGGTTTTAAGATACTTACTAGTCAGGTACATTCTTAGGCGTTTAATATGGGGTGTTGAGTCCATTTCGTTGAGCAAGGAGTAGCTCTTGTCTATTCCATATTTGGCTTAAGGAACTTTATCTGTGCTCATTTCAATCTCTGGTTTTATGCAGTACCCCAACTCACCTTTACCCTTAAGCAAGCATAAGTTGGTTTTCTAAATTTGAGACCCTGTTCTGTTTTGGAATTCAGTTCCTGTGTAGCCAAGTTTACATTCCGTGTATTAGTGATATCTTATGATGTTTCTTTTTCTGTGTGACTTATTTCAGTTAGAATCATAGTACCTGAATCCACTCATTGTGCTGCTACGGGCCTGATGACATAGATTTCATTGCTGAGTGATACTGCATTGTACGTAAGTACCACAAGATCTTTATCCATTTTTCACTTTCTGCGATGTTGAATTTGTACTGTAAACGAGATTCTTGTAAACAGAGCCGTTCCAAACTTTGGGGTGGCTGTGTCTTTTTGATTTTAATTTCCCTAAGCTATAGGACCATAAGTGGAAGTGCCCTAGGTTCTGTTGCTTTGTTTTTTGGATGTTTCAA
Organism: Delphinus delphis; assembly: GCF_949987515.2. Lineage (NCBI taxonomy): Eukaryota > Metazoa > Chordata > Mammalia > Artiodactyla > Delphinidae > Delphinus > Delphinus delphis. The sequence continues at coordinate 356,256 of NW_027192846.1, forward strand.
GAAACACCATACATTTCTCCCAAGTAGCTGTTGGCAATTTACATCCCGCCCATCAGCATAACAAGGCTCCCAGTTCTCCAGGGCCTGTCCTGCCTTTCTGGATTTTACACTTTTTTCAGATGGCCCTTTTGACCGGGGGGAAGTGAGACTTCATTGTAGTGCAGATTTCCTTTGCAAGCTTGCTTGGTTGGCCAAAAAGGGCGTATGCGTTTTTTCCTGAATATATTCAGGAAAAAACGCATACGCCCTTTTTGGCCAAGTGCATCATTGTGGACGTTCTGCCTCTTTTCCTATGCTTTCAATGCAATTCCAGTCTACCTCCTGAAATCGGTTTCCTGCAATTCTGCCCCGCTTTCAAGTCCTCTTGGCAGCCTTACTTCAGTCTATTTTTGGACGACAGCTGTCATTTATAACTCTGCAGGTTTGTGAATTACAGTGCCCCTGAGCTCCTTTCTTCAACTCGCTTTCTTGTGAGCTGGCCGCAACACCGCAGGATGGCTTCAGGCCCTAATCTGGTTCCGGCGCGGCACGCTGAGCCTTTGGTTAATTCCTCTTCCTGGTGGGAAATGAGAGTTAAATTTGCCCGTTCAGACACCTCCAGCTAGCCTCTCATTGGTTCTCGCTATTCCTGTTCATCTTCCGCAGAAATTGCAAACTGGGACAAACAGGAGGTTAAAGGGACTGACTCTCCAAGTCGGGAGAGTGTTAGTAAAGAGTCTGGAATGTTGCACCCGAGTACCAGGGGAGGAAAACTGAGACATATTTGAACACGTCTCCCGTTCACATGGTTGATCATACTCTGGGTTCCACATGCATGTTTTAGCTGAAGGAAGAATACCTTAAACCTGGAGATTTGAGACCCGTGTAATGGGTACCATGCAGTATGACTTCAAAGGGTCTTCATTTGCTCACCGAACCTCTCCAATCCTATCACTGCTGCATTTATGCCCCTGTACACACGCTTGATTCTCTTTTGGAGACATAGCAATCCATAGGTTTTAAGATACTTACTAGTCAGGTACATTCTTAGGCGTTTAATAATGGGTTTTGAGACAATTTCGTTGAGCAAGGAGTAGCTCTTGTCTATTCCATATTTGGCTTAAGGAACTTTATCTGTGCTCATTTCAATCTCTGGTTTTATGCAGCACCCCAACTCACCTTTCCCCTTAAGCAAGCATAAGTTGGTTTTCTAAATTTGAGACCCTGTTCTGTTTTGGAATGCAGTTCCTGTGTAGCCAAGTTTCCATTCCGTGTATTACTGATATCTTATGATGTTTCTTTTTCTGTGTGACTTATTTCAGTTAGAATCATCATACCTGAATCCACTCATTGTGCTGCTAAGTGCCTGATGACATAGATTTCATTGCTGAGTGATATTGCTTTGTAAGTGAATACCACAACTTCTTTATCCATTTTTCACTTTCTGCGATGTTGAACTTGTACTGTAAACGAGGTTCTTGTAAACAGAGCCATTCCAAACTTTGGGGTGGCTGTGTATTTTTGATTTTAATTTCCCTAAGCTATAGGACCATAAGTGGAAGTGCCCTAGGTTCTGTTGCTTTGTTTTTTAGATGTTTCAGGAAACACCATACACTTCTCCCGAGTGTCTGTTGGCAATTTACATCCCGCCCATCAGCATAACAAGGCTCCCAGTTCTCCATGGCCTGTCCTGCCTTTCTGGATTTTACACTTTTTTCAGATGGCCCTTTTGACCGGGGGGAAGTGAGACTTCATTGTAGTGCAGATTTCCTTTGCAAGTTTGCTTGGTTGGCCAAAAAGTACGTACGTGTTTTTTCCTGAATATATTCAGGAAAAAACGCATACGCCCTTTTTGGCCAAGTGCATCACTGTGGACGTTCTGCCTCTTTTCCTATGCTTGAAATGCAATTCCTGTCTACCTCCTGAAATCGGTTTTCTGCAATTATGCCCCGCTTTCAAGTCCTCTTTGCAGCCTTACTTCAGTCTATTTTTGGACGATAGCTGTCATTTATAACTCTGCAGGTTTGTGAATTACAGTGCCCCTGTGCTCGTTTCTTCAACTCGCTTTCTTGTGAGCTGGCCGCAACACCGCAGGATGTCTTCAGGCCCTAATGTGGTTCCGGCATGGCACGCTGAGCCTTTGGTTAATTCCTCTTCCTGTTGGGAAATGAGAGTTAAATTTGCCCGTTCAGACACCTCCAGGTAGTCTCTCATTGGTTCTCGCTATTCCTGTTCATCTTCCGCAGAAATTGCAAACTGGGGCAAACAGGAGGTTAAAGGCACTGACTCTCCAAGTAGGGAGAGTGTTAGTAAAGCATCTGGAATGTTGCACCCGAGTACCAGGGGAGGAAAACTGAGACATATTTGAACACGTCTCCCGTTCACACGGTTGATCATACTCTGGGTTCCACATGCATGTTTTAGCTGAAGGAAGAATACCTTAAACCTGGAGAGTTGAGACCCGTGTAATGGGTACCATGCAATATGACTTCAAAGGGTCTTCATTTGCTCACCGAACCTCTCCAATCCTATCACTGCTGCGTTTATGCCCCTGTACACACACTTGAATCTCTTTTGGAGACATAGCAATCCATAGGTTTTAAGATACTTACTAGTCAGGTACATTCTTAGGCGTTTAATATGGGGTGTTGAGTCCATTTCGTTGAGCAAGGAGTAGCTCTTGTCTATTCCATATTTGGCTTAAGGAACTTTATCTGTGCTCATTTCAATCTCTGGTTTTATGCAGTACCCCAACTCACCTTTACCCTTAAGCAAGCATAAGTTGGTTTTCTAAATTTGAGACCCTGTTCTGTTTTGGAATTCAGTTCCTGTGTAGCCAAGTTTACATTCCGTGTATTAGTGATATCTTATGATGTTTCTTTTTCTGTGTGACTTATTTCAGTTAGAATCATAGTACCTGAATCCACTCATTGTGCTGCTACGGGCCTGATGACATAGATTTCATTGCTGAGTGATACTGCATTGTACGTAAGTACCACAAGATCTTTATCCATTTTTCACTTTCTGCGATGTTGAATTTGTACTGTAAACGAGATTCTTGTAAACAGAGCCGTTCCAAACTTTGGGGTGGCTGTGTCTTTTTGATTTTAATTTCCCTAAGCTATAGGACCATAAGTGGAAGTGCCCTAGGTTCTGTTGCTTTGTTTTTTGGATGTTTCAAGAAACACCATACATTTCTCCCAAGTAGCTGTTGGCAATTTACATCCCGCCCATCAGCATAACAAGGCTCCCAGTTCTCCAGGGCCTGTCCTGCCTTTCTGGATTTTACACTTTTTTCAGATGGCCCTTTTGACCGGGGGGAAGTGAGACTTCATTGTAGTGCAGATTTCCTTTGCAAGCTTGCTTGGTTGGCCAAAAAGGGCGTATGCGTTTTTTCCTGAATATATTCAGGAAAAAACGCATACGCCCTTTTTGGCCAAGTGCATCATTGTGGACGTTCTGCCTCTTTTCCTATGCTTTCAATGCAATTCCAGTCTACCTCCTGAAATCGGTTTCCTGCAATTCTGCCCCGCTTTCAAGTCCTCTTGGCAGCCTTACTTCAGTCTATTTTTGGACGATAGCTGTCATTTATAACTCTGCAGGTTTGTGAATTACAGTGCCCCTGAGCTCCTTTCTTCAACTCGCTTTCTTGTGAGCTGGCCGCAACACCGCAGGATGGCTTCAGGCCCTAATCTGGTTCCGGCGTGGCACGCTGAGCCTTTGGTTAATTCCTCTTCCTGGTGGGAAATGAGAGTTAAATTTGCCCGTCCAGACACCTCCAGCTAGTCTCTCATTGGTTCTCGCTATTCCTGTTCATCTTCCGCAGAAATTGCAAACTGGGCCAAACAGGAGGTTAAAGGGACTGACTCTCCAAGTCGGGAGAGTGTTAGTGAAGTGTCTGGAATGTTGCACCCGAGTACCAGGTTACGAAAACTGAGACATATTTGAACACGTCTCCCGATCACATGGTTGATCATACTCTAGGTTCCACATGCATGTTTTAGCTGAAGGAAGAATACCTTAAACCTGGGTAGTTGAAACCCGTGCAATGGGTACCATGCAATATGACTTCAAAGGGTCTTCATTTGCTCACCGAACCTCTCCAATCCTATCACTGCTGCATTTATGCCCCTGTACACATGCTTGATTCTCTTTCGGAGACATAGCAATCCATAGGTTTTAAGATACTTACTAGTCAGGTACATTCTTAGGCGTTTAATATGCGGTGTTGAGTCCATTTCGTTGAGCAAGGAGTAGCTCTTGTCTATTCCATATTTGGCTTAAGGAACTTTATCTGTGCTCATTTCAATCTCTGGTTTTATGCAGCACCCCAACTCACCTTTCCCCCTAAGCAAGCATAAGTTGGTTTTCTAAATTTGAGACCCTGTTCTGTTTTGGAATGCAGTTCCTGTGTAGCCAAGATTACATTCCGTGTATTACTGATATCTTATGATGTTTCATTTTCTGTGTGACTTATTTCAGTTAGAATCATCATACCTGAATCCACTCATTGTGCTGCTAAGGGCCTGATGACACAGTTTTCATTGCTGAGTGATATTGCTTTGTAAGTAAATACCACAACTTCTTTATCCATTTTTCACTTTCTGCGATGTTGAACTTGTACTGTAAACGAGGTTCTTGTAAACAGAGCCGTTCCAAACTTTGGGGTGGCTGTGTCTTTTTGATTTTAATTTCCCTAAGCTATAGGACCATAAGTGGAAGTACCCTAGGTTCTGTTGCTTTGTTTTTTAGATGTTTCAGGAAACACCATACACTTCTCCCGAGTGGTTGTTGGCAATTTACATCCCGCCCATCAGCATAACAAGGCTCCCAGTTCTCCATGGCCTGTCCTGCCTTTCTGGATTTTACACTTTTTTCAGATGGCCCTTTTGACCGGGGGGAAGTGAGACTTCATTGTAGTGCAGATTTCCTTTGCAAGCTTGCTTGGTTGGCCAAAAAGGGCGTATGCGTTTTTTCCTGAATATATTCAGGAAAAAACGCATACGCCCTGTTTGTCCAAGTGCATCATTGTGGACGTTCTGCCTCTTTTCCTATGCTTTCAATGCAATTCCAGTCTACCTCCTGAAATCGGTTTCCTGCAATTCTGCCCCGCTTTCAAGTCCTCTTGGCAGCCTTACTTCAGTCTATTTTTGGACGATAGCTGTCATTTATAACTCTGCAGGTTTGTGAATTACAGTGCCCCTGAGCTCCTTTCTTCAACTCGCTTTCTTGTGAGCTGGCCGCAACATCGCAGGATGTCTTCAGGCCCTAATGTGGTTCCGGCACTGCACGCTGAGCCTTTGGTTAATTCCTCTTCCTGGTGGGAAATGAGAGTTAAATTTGCCCGTCCAGACACCTCCAGCTAGTCTCTCATTGGTTCTCGCTATTCCTGTTCATCTTCCGCAGAAATTGCAAACTGGGCCAAACAGGAGGTTAAAGGGACTGACTCTCCAAGTTGGGAGAGTGTTAGTAAAGCGTCTGGAATGTTGCACCCGAGTACCAGGGTACGAAAACTGAGACATATTTGAACACGTCTCCCGATCACATGGTTGATCATACTCTAGGTTCCACATGCATGTTTTAGCTGAAGGAAGAATACCTTAAACCTGGGTAGTTGAAACCCGTGGAAACGGTACCATGCAATATGACTTCAAAGGGTCTTCATTTGCTCACGAACCTCTCCAATCCTATCACTGCTGCGTTTATGCCCCTGTACACATGCTTGATTCTCTTTCGGAGACATAGCAATCCATAGGTTTTAAGATACTTACTAGTCAGGTACATTCTTAGGCGTTTAATATGCAGTGTTGAGTCAATTTCGTTGAGCAAGGAGTAGCTCTTGTCTATTCCATATTTGGCTTAAGAAACTTTATCTGTGCTCATTTCAATCTCTGGTTTTATGCAGCACCCCAACTCACCTTTACCCTTTAGCAAGCATAAGTTGTTTTTCTAAATTTGAGACACTGTTCTGTTCTGTAATTCAGTTCCTGTGTAGCCAAGTTTCCATTCCGTGTATTACTGATATCTTATGATGTTTCTTTTTCTGTGTGACTTATTTCAGTTAGAATCATCATACCTGAATCCACTCATTGTGCTGCTAAGGGCCTGATGACACAGATTTCATTGCTGAGTGATATTGCTTTGTAAGTAAATACCACAACTTCTTTATCCATTTTTCACTTTCTGCGATGTTGAACTTGTACTGTAAACGAGGTTCTTGTAAACAGAGCCGTTCCAAACTTTGGGGTGGCTGTGTCTTTTTGATTTTAATTTCCCTAAGCTATAGGACCATAAGTGGAAGTGCCCTAGGTTCTGTTGCTTTGTTTTTTAGATGTTTCAGGAAACACCATACACTTCTCCCGAGTGGTTGTTGGCAATTTACATCCCGCCCATCAGCATAACAAGGCTCCCAGTTCTCCATGGCCTGTCCTGCCTTTCTGGATTTTACACTTTTTTCAGATGGCCCTTTTGACCGGGGGGAAGTGAGACTTCATTGTAGTGCAGATTTCCTTTCAAGCTTGCTTGGTTGGCCAAAAAGGGCGTATGCGTTTTTTCCTGAATATATTCAGGAAAAAACGCATACGCCCTTTTTGGCCAAGTGCATCATTGTGGACGTTCTGCCTCTTTTCCTATGCTTTCAATGCAATTCCAGTCTACCTCCTGAAATCGGTTTCCTGCAATTCTGCCCCGTTTTCAAGTCCTCTTGGCAGCCTTACTTCAGTCTATTTTTGGATGATAGCTGTCATTTATAACTCTGCAGGTTTGTGAATTACAGTGCCCCTGAGCTCCTTTCTTCAACTTGCTTTCTTTTGAGCTGTCCACAACACCGCAGGATGGCTTCAGGCCCTAATGTGGTTCCGGTACGGCACGCTGAGCCTTTGGTTATTTCCTCTTACTGGTGGGAAATGAGAGTTAAATTTGCCCGTCCAGACACCTCCATCTAGCCTCTCATTGGTTCTCGCTATACCTGTTCATCTTCCGCAGAAATTGCAAACTGGGCCAAACTGGAGGTTAAAGGCGCTGACTCTCCAAGTGGGGAGAGTGTTAGTAAAGCGTCTGGAATGTTGCACCCGAGTACCAGGGGAGGAAAACTGAGACATATTTGAACACGTCTCCCGTTCACATGGTTGATCATACTCTGGGTTCCACGTGCATGTTTTAGCTGAAGGAAGAATACCTAAAACCTGGGTAGTTGAAACCCGTGGAATGGGTACCATGCAATATGACTTCAAAGGGTCTTCATTTGCTCACCGAACCTCTCCAATCCTATCACTGCTGCGTTTATGCCCCTGTACACATGCTTGATTCTCTTTCGGAGACATAGCAATCCCTAGGTTTTAAGATACTTACTAGTCAGGTACATTCTTAGGCGTTTAATATGCGGTGTTGAGTCCATTTCGTTGAGCAAGGAGTAGCTCTTGTCTATTCCATATTTGGCTTAAGGAACTTTATCTGTGCTCATTTCAATCTCTGGTTTTATGCAGCACCCCAACTCACCTTTACCCTTAAGCAAGCATAAGTTGATTTTCTAAATTTGAGACCCTGTTCTGTTCTGTAATTCAGTTCCTGTGTAGCCAAGTTTCCATTCCGTGTATTACTGATATCTTATGATGTTTCTTTTTCTGTATGACTTATTTCAGTTAGAATCATCATACCTGAATCCACTCATTGTGCTGCTAAGGGCCTGATGACACAGTTTTCATTGCTGAGTGATATTGCTTTGTAAGTAAATACCACAACTTCTTTATCCATTTTTCACTTTCTGCGATGTTGAACTTGTACTGTAAACGAGGTTCTTGTAAACAGAGGCGTCTCAAACTTTGGGGTGGCTGTGTCTTTTTGATTTTAATTTCCATAAGCTATAGGACCATAAGTGGAAGTGCCCTAGGCTCTGTTGCTTTGTTTTTTAGATGTTTCAGGAAACACCATACACTTCTCCCGAGTGTCTGTTGGCAATTTACATCCCGCCCATCAGCATAACAAGGCTCCCAGTTCTCCATGGCCTGTCCTGCCTTTCTGGATTTTACACTTTTTTCAGATGGCCCTTTTGACCGGGGGGAAGTGAGACTTCATTGTAGTGCCGATTTCCTTTGCAAGCTTGCTTGGTTGGCCAAAAAGGGCGTATGCGTTTTTTCCTGAATATATTCAGGAAAAAACGCATACGCCCTTTTTGGCCAAGTGCATCATTGTGGACGTTCTGCCTCTTTTCCTATGCTTTCAATGCAATTCCAGTCTACCTCCTGAAATCGGTTTCCTGCAATTCTGCCCCGCTTTCAAGTCCTCTTGGCAGCCTTACTTCAGTCTAGTTTTGGACGATAGCTGTCATTTATAACTCTGCAGGTTTGTGAATTACAGTGCCCCTGAGCTCCTTTCTTCAACTCGCTTTCTTGTGAGCTGGCCGCAACACCGCAGGATGGCTTCAGGCCCTAATCTGGTTCCGGCACGGCACGCTGAGCCTTTGGATAATTCCTCTTCCTGGTGGGAAATGAGAGTTAAATTTGCCCGTCCAGACACCTCCAGCTAGTCTCTCATTGGTTCTCGCTATTCCTGTTCATCTTCCGCAGGAATTGCAAACTGGGCCAAACAGGAGGTTAAAGGGACTGACTCTCCAAGTGGGGAGAGTGTTAGTAAAGCATCTGGAATGTTGCACGCGAGTACCAGGGTACGAATTTTGAGACATTTTGAACACGTCTCCCGATCACATGGTTGATCATACTCTAGGTTCCACATGCATGTTTTAGCTGAAGGAAGAATACCTTAAACCTGGGTAGTTGAAACCCGTGGAATGGGTACCATGCAATATGACTTCAAAGGGTCTTCATTTGCTCACCGAACCTCTCCAATCCTATCACTGCTGCATTTATGTCCCTGTACACATGCTTGATTCTCTTTCGGAGACATAGCAATCCATAGGTTTTAAGATACTTACAAGTCAGGTACATTCTTAGGCGTTTAATATGCGGTGTTGAGTCCATTTCGTTGAGCAAGGAGTAGCTCTTGTCTATTCCATATTTGGCTTAAGGAACTTTATCTGTGCTCATTTCAATCTCTGGTTTTATGCAGCAACCCAACTCACCTTTCCCCTTAAGCAAGTATAAGTTGGTTTTCTAAATTTGAGAACCTGTTCTGTTTTGGAATTCAGTTCCTGTGTAGCCAAGTTTACATTCCATGTATTAGTGATATCTTATGATGTTTCTTTTTCTGTGTGACTTATTTCAATTAGAATCATCGTACCTGAATCCACTCATTATGTTGCTACCGGCCTGATGACATAGATTTCATTGCTGAGTGATACTGCATTGTACGTAAGTACCACAAGTTCTTTATCCATTTTTCACTTTCTGTGATATTGAACTTGTACGGTAAACGAGGTTCTTGTAAACAGAGGTGTCCCAAACTTTGAGGTGGCTGTGTCTTTTTGAATTTAATTTCCCTAAGCTATAGGACCATAAGTGGAAGTGCCCTAGGCTCTGTTGCTTTGTTTTTTAGATGTTTCAGGAAACACCATACACTTCTCCCGAGTGTCTGTTGGCAATTTACATCCCGCCCATCAGCATAACAAGGCTCCCAGTTCTCCATGGCCTGTTGCCTTTCTGGATTTTACACTTTTTTCAGATGGCCCTTTTGACCGGGGGGAAGTGAGACTTCATTGTAGTGCAGATTTCTTTGCAAGCTTGCTTGGTTGGCCAAAAAGGGCGTATGCGTTTTTTCCTGAATATATTCAGGAAAAAACGCATACGCCCTTTTTGGCCAAGTGCATCATTGTGGACGTTCTGCCTCTTTTCCTATGCTTTCAATGCAATTCCAGTCTACCTCCTGAAATCGGTTTCCTGCAATTCTGCCCCGCTTTCAAGTCCTCTTGGCAGCCTTACTTCAGTCTATTTTTGGACGATAGCTGTCATTTATAACTCTGCAGGTTTGTGAATTACAGTGCCCCTGAGCTCCTTTCTTCAAATCGCTTTCTTGTGACCTGGCCGCAACACCGCAGGATGGCTTCAGGCCCTAATCTGTTTCCGGCCCGGCATGCTGAGCCTTTGGTTAATTCCTCTTCCTGGTGGGAAATGAGAGTTAAATTTGCCCGTTCAGACACCTCCAGCTAGCCTCTCATTGGTTCTTGCTATTCCTGTTCATCTTCCGCAGAAATTGCAAACTGGGACAAACAGGAGGTTAAAGGGACTGACTCTCCAAGTCGGGAGAGTGTTAGTAAAGAGTCTGGAATGTTGCACCCGAGTACCAGGGGAGGAAAACTGAGACATATTTGAACACGTCTCCCGTTCACATGGTTGATCATACTCTGGGTTCCACATGCATGTTTTAGCTGAAGGAAGAATACCTTAAACCTGGAGAGTTGAGACCCGTGTAATGGGTACCATGCAGTATGAATTCAAAGGGTCTTCATTTGCTCACCGAACCTCTCCAATCCTATCACTGCTGCATTTATGCCCCTGTACACACGCTTGATTCTCTTTTGGAGACATAGCAATCCATAGGTTTTAAGATACTTACTAGTCAGGTACATTCTTAGGCGTTTAATAATGGGTTTTGAGACAATTTCGTTGAGCAAGGAGTAGCTCTTGTCTATTCCATATTTGGCTTAAGGAACTTTATCTGTGCTCATTTCAATCTCTGGTTTTATGCAGCACCCCAACTCAAATTTCCCCTTAAGCAAGCATAAGTTGGTTTTCTAAATTTGAGACCCTGTTCTGTTTTGGAATGCAGTTCCTGTGTAGCCAAGTTTCCATTCCGTGTATTACTGATATCTTATGATGTTTCTTTTTCTGTGTGACTTATTTCAGTTAGAATCATCATACCTGAATCCACTCATTGTGCTGCTAAGGGCCTGATGACATAGATTTCATTGCTGAGTGATATTGCTTTGTAAGTGAATACCACAACTTCTTTATCCATTTTTCACTTTCTGCGATGTTGAACTTGTACTGTAAACGAGGTTCTTGTAAACAGAGCCATTCCAAACTTTGGGGTGGCTGTGTCTTTTTGATTTTAATTTCCCTAAGCTATAGGACCATAAGTGGAAGTGCCCTAGGTTCTGTTGCTTTGTTTTTCAGATGTTTCAGGAAACACCATACACTTCTCCCGAGTGTCTGTTGGCAATTTACATCCCGCCCATCAGCATAACAAGGCTCCCAGTTCTCCATGGCCTGTCCTGCCTTTCTGGATTTTACACTTTTTTCAGATGGCCCTTTTGACCGGGGGGAAGTGAGACTTCATTGTAGTGCAGATTTCCTTTGCAAGTTTGCTTGGTTGGCCAAAAAGTACGTATGCGTTTTTTCCTGAATATATTCAGGAAAAAACGCATACGCCCTTTTTGGCCAAGTGCATCATTGTGGACGTTCTGCCTCTTTTCCTATGCTTTCAATGCAATTCCAGTCTACCTCCTGAAATCGGTTTCCTGCAATTCTGCCCCGCTTTCAAGTCCTCTTGGCAGCCTTACTTCAGTCTATTTTTGGATGATAGCTGTCATTTATAACTCTGCAGGTTTGTGAATTACAGTGCCCCTGTGCTCGTTTCTTCAACTCGCTTTCTTGTGAGCTGGCCGCAACACCGCAGGATGTCTTCAGGCCCTAATGTGGTTCCGGCATGGCACGCTGAGCCTTTGGTTAATTCCTCTTCCTGTTGGGAAATGAGAGTTAAATTTGCCCGTTCAGACACCTCCAGGTAGTCTCTCATTGGTTCTCGCTATTCCTGTTCATCTTCCGCAGAAATTGCAAACTGGGGCAAACAGGAGGTTAAAGGCACTGACTCTCCAAGTAGGGAGAGTGTTAGTAAAGCATCTGGAATGTTGCACCCGAGTACCAGGGGAGGAAAACTGAGACATATTTGAACACGTCTCCCGTTCACACGGTTGATCATACTCTGGGTTCCACATGCATGTTTTAGCTGAAGGAAGAATACCTTAAACCTGGAGAGTTGAGACCTGTGTAATGGGTACCATGCAATATGACTTCAAAGGGTCTTCATTTGCTCACCGAACCTCTCCAATCCTATCACTGCTGCGTTTATGCCCCTGTACACACACTTGATTCTCTTTTGGAGACATAGCAATCCATAGGTTTTAAGATACTTACTAGTCAGGTACATTCTTAGGCGTTTAATATGGGGTGTTGAGTCCATTTCGTTGAGCAAGGAGTAGCTCTTGTCTATTCCATATTTGGCTTAAGGAACTTTATCTGTGCTCATTTCAATCTCTGGTTTTATGCAGCACCCCAACTCACCTTTACCCTTAAGCAAGCATAAGTTGGTTTTCTAAATTTGAGACCCTGTTCTGTTTTGGAATTCAGTTCCTGTGTAGCCAAGTTTACATTCCGTGTATTAGTGATATCTTATGATGTTTCTTTTTCTGTGTGACTTATTTCAGTTAGAATCATAGTACCTGAATCCACTCATTGTGCTGCTACGGGCCTGATGACATAGATTTCATTGCTGAGTGATATTGCTTTGTAAGTAAATACCACAACTTCTTTATCCATTTTTCACTTTCTGCGATGTTGAATTTGTACTGTAAACGAGGTTCTTGTAAACAGAGCCGTTCCAAACTTTGGGGTGGCTGTGTCTTTTTGATTTTAATTTCCCTAAGCTATAGGACCAAAAGTGGAAGTGCCCTAGGTTCTGTTGCGTTGTTTTTTGGATGTTTCAGGAAACACCATACATTTCTCCCAAGTGGCTGTTGGCAATTTACATCCCGCCCATCAGCATAACAAGGCTCCCAGTTCTCCAGGGCCTGTCCTGCCTTTCTGGATTTTACACTTTTTTCAGATGGCCCTTTTGACCGGGGGGAAGTGAGACTTCATTGTAGTGCAGATTTCCTTTGCAAGCTTGCTTGGTTGGCCAAAAAGGGCGTATGCGTTTTTTCCTGAATATATTCAGGAAAAAACGCATACGCCCTTTTTGGCCAAGTGCATCATTGTGGACGTTCTGCCTCTTTTCCTATGCTTTCAATGCAATTCCAGTCTACCTCCTGAAATCGGTTTCCTGCAATTCTGCCCCGCTTTCAAGTCCTCTTGGCAGCCTTACTTCAGTCTATTTTTGGACGATAGCTGTCATTTATAACTCTGCAGGTTTGTGAATTACAGTGCCCCTGAGCTCCTTTCTTCAACTCGCTTTCTTGTGAGCTGGCCGCAACACCGCAGGATGGCTTCAGGCCCTAATCTGGTTCCGGCACGGCACGCTGAGCCTTTGGTTAATTCCTCTTCCTGGTGGGAAATGAGAGTTAAATTTGCCCGTCCAGACACCTCCAGCTAGTCTCTCATTGGTTCTCGCTATTCCTGTTCATCTTCCGCAGAAATTGCAAACTGGGCCAAACAGGAGGTTAAAGGGACTGACTCTCCAAGTCGGGAGAGTGTTAGTAAAGTGTCTGGAATGTTGCACCCGAGTACCAGGTTACGAAAACTGAGACATATTTGAACACGTCTCCCGATCACATGGTTGATCATACTCTAGGTTCCACATGCATGTTTTAGCTGAAGGAAGAATACCTTAAACCTGGGTAGTTGAAACCCGTGGAATGGGTACCATGCAATATGACTTCAAAGGGTCTTCATTTGCTCACCGAACCTCTCCAATCCTATCACTGCTGCGTTTATGCCCCTGTACACATGCTTGATTCTCTTTCAGAGACATAGCAATCCATAGGTTTTAAGATACTTACTAGTCAGGTACATTCTTAGGCGTTTAATATGCGGTGTTGAGTCCATTTCGTTGAGCAAGGAGTAGCTCTTGTCTATTCCATATTTGGCTTAAGGAACTTTATCTGTGCTCATTTCAATCTCTGGTTTTATGCAGCACCCCAACTCACCTTTACCCTTAAGCAAGCATAAGTTGGTTTTCTAAATTTGAGACCCTGTTCTGTTCTGTAATTCAGTTCCTGTGTAGCCAAGTTTCCATTCCGTGTATTACTGATATCTTATGATGTTTCTTTTTCTGTGTGACTTATTTCAGTTAGAATCATCATACCTGAATCCACTCATTGTGCTGCTAAGGGCCTGATGACACAGTTTTCATTGCTGAGTGATATTGCTTTGTAAGTAAATACCACAACTTCTTTCTCCATTTTTCACTTTCTGCGATGTTGAACTTGTACTGTAAACGAGGTTCTTGTAAACAGAGGCGTCCCAAACTTTGGGGTGGCTGTGTCTTTTTGATTTTAATTTCCCTAAGCTATAGGACCATAAGTGGAAGTGCCCTAGGCTCTGTTGCTTTGTTTTTTAGATGTTTCAGGAAACACCATACACTTCTCCCGAGTGTCTGTTGGCAATTTACATCCCGCCCATCAGCATAACAAGGCTCCCAGTTCTCCATGGCCTGCCCTGCCTTTCTGGATTTTACACTTTTTTCAGATGGCCCTTTTGACCGGGGGGAAGTGAGACTTCATTGTAGTGCAGATTTCCTTTGCAAGCTTGCTTGGTTGGCCAAAAAGGGCGTATGCGTTTTTTCCTGAATATATTCAGGAAAAAACGCATACGCCCTTTTTGGCCAAGTGCATCATTGTGGACGTTCTGCCTCTTTTCCTATGCTTTCAATGCAATTCCAGTCTACCTCCTGAAATCGGTTTCCTGCAATTCTGCCCCGCTTTCAAGTCCTCTTGGCAGCCTTACTTCAGTCTAGTTTTGGACGATAGCTGTCATTTATAACTCTGCAGGTTTGTGAATTACAGTGCCCCTGAGCTCCTTTCTTCAACTCGCTTTCTTGTGAGCTGGCCGCAACACCGCAGGATGGCTTCAGGCCCTAATCTGGTTCCGGCACGGCACGCTGAGCCTTTGGATAATTCCTCTTCCTGGTGGGAAATGAGAGTTAAATTTGCCCGTCCAGACACCTCCAGCTAGTCTCTCATTGGTTCTCGCTATTCCTGTTCATCTTCCGCAGGAATTGCAAACTGGGCCAAACAGGAGGTTAAAGGGACTGACTCTCCAAGTGGGGAGAGTGTTAGTAAAGCATCTGGAATGTTGCACGCGAGTACCAGGGTACGAATTCTGAGACATATTTGAACACGTCTCCCGATCACATGGTTGATCATACTCTAGGTTCCACATGCATGTTTTAGCTGAAGGAAGAATACCTTAAACCTGGGTAGTTGAAACCCGTGGAATGGGTACCATGCAATATGACTTCAAAGGGTCTTCATTTGCTCACCGAACCTCTCCAATCCTATCACTGCTGCGTTTATGTCCCTGTACACATGCTTGATTCTCTTTCGGAGACATAGCAATCCATAGGTTTTAAGATACTTACAAGTCAGGTACATTCTTAGGCGTTTAATATGCGGTGTTGAGTCCATTTCGTTGAGCAAGGAGTAGCTCTTGTCTATTCCATATTTGGCTTAAGGAACTTTATGTGTGCTCATTTCAATCTCTGGTTTTATGCAACACCCCAACTCACCTTTCCCCTTAAGCAAGCATAAGTTGGTTTTCTAAATTTGAGACCCTGTTCTGTTTTGGAATGCAGTTCCTTTGTAGCCAAGTTTACATTCCGTGTATTAGTGATATCTTATGATGTTTCTTTTTCTGTGTGACTTATTTCAGTTAGAATCATCGTACCTGAATCCACTCATTATGCTGCTACGGGCCTGATGACATAGATTTCATTGCTGAGTGATACTGCATTGTACGGAAGTACCACAAGTTCTTTATCCAATTTTCACTTTCTGTGATATTGAACTTGTACGGTAAACGAGGTTCTTGTAAACGGAGGCGTCCCAAACTTTGGGATGGTTGTGTCTTTTTGATTTTAATTTCCCTAAGCTATAGGACCATAAGTGGAAGTGCCCTAGGCTCTGTTGCTTTGTTTTTTAGATGTTTCAGGAAACACCATACACTTCTCCCGAGTGTCTGTTGGCAATTTACATCCCGCCCATCAGCATAACAAGGCTCCCTGTTCTCCATGGCCTGTCCTGCCTTTCTGGAGTTTACACTTTTTTCAGATGGCCCTTTTGACCGGGGGGAAGTGAGACTTCATTGTAGTGCAGATTTCCTTTGCAAGCTTGCTTGGTTGGCCAAAAAGGGCGTATGCGTTTTTTCCTGAATATATTCAGGAAAAAAGCATACGCCCTTTTTGGCCAAGTGCATCATTGTGGACGTTCTGCCTCTTTTCCTATGCTTTCAATGCAATTCCAGTCTACCTCCTGAAATCGGTTTCCTGCAATTCTGCCCCACTTTCAAGTCCTCTTGGCAGCCTTACTTCAGTCTATTTTTGGACGATAGCTGTCATTTATAACTCTGCAGGTTTGTGAATTACAGTGCCCCTGAGCTCCTTTCTTCAACTCGCTTTCTTGTGAGCTGGCCGCAACACCGCAGGATGGCTTAAGGCCCTAATCTGGTTCCGGCACGGCACGCTGAGCCTTTGGATAATTCCTCTTCCTGGTGGGAAATGAGAGTTAAATTTGCCCGTCCAGACACCTCCAGCTAGTCTCTCATTGGTTCTCGCTATTCCTGTTCATCTTCCGCAGAAATTGCAAACTGGGCCAAACAGGAGGTTAAAGGCGCTGACTCTCCAAGTGGGGAGAGTGTTAGTAAAGCGTCTGGAATGTTGCACCCGAGTACCAGGTACGAAAACTGAGACATATTTGAACACGTCTCCCGATCACATGGTTGATCATACTCTAGGTTCCACATGCATGTTTTAGCTGAAGGAAGAATACCTTAAACCTTGGTAGTTGAAACCCGTGGAATGGGTACCATGCAATATGACTTCAAAGGGTCTTCATTTGCTCACCGAACCTCTCCAATCCTATCACTGCTGCGTTTATGCCCCTGTACACATGCTTGATTCTCTTTCGGAGACATAGCAATCCATAGGTTTTAAGATACTTACTAGTCAGGTACATTCTTAGGCGTTTAATATGCGGTGTTGAGTCCATTTCGTTGAGCAAGGAGTAGCTCTTGTCTATTCCATATTTGGCTTAAGGAACTTTATCTGTGCTCATTTCAATCTCTGGTTTTATGCAGCACCCCAACTCACCTTTACCCTTAAGCAAGCATAAGTTGGTTTTCTAAATTTGAGACCCTGTTCTGTTCTGTAATTCAGTTCCTGTGTAGCCAAGTTTACATTCCGTGTATTACTGATATCTTATGATGTTTCTTTTTCTGTGTGACTTATTTCAGTTAGAATCATCATACCTGAATCCACTCATTGTGCTGCTAAGGGCCTGATGACACAGATTTCATTGCTGAGTGATATTGCTTTGTAAGTAAATACCACAACTTCTTTATCCATTTTTCACTTTCTGCGATGTTGAACTTGTACTGTAAACAAGGTTCTTGTAATCAGAGCCGTCCCAAACTTGGGGTGGCTGTGTCTTTTTGATTTTAATTTCCCTAAGCTATAGGACCATAAGTGGAAGTGCCCTAGGCTCTGTTGCTTTGTTTTTTAGATGTTTCAGGAAACACCATACACTTCTCCAGAGTGGCTGTTGGCAATTTACATCCCGCCCATCAGCATAAGAAGGCTCCCAGTTCTCCATGGCCTGTCGTGCCTTTATGGATTTTACACTTTTTTCAGATGACCCTTTTGACCAGGTGGAAGTGAGACTTCATTGTAGTGCAGATTTCCTTTGCAAGCTTGCTTGGTTGGCCAAAAAGGGCGTATGCGTTTTTTCCTGAATATATTCAGGAAAAAACGCATACGCCCTTTTTGGCCAAGTGCATCATTGTCGAGTTTCTGACTCTCTTCATATGCTTTCAATGCAATTCCAGTCTACCTCCTGAAGTCGGTTTCCTGCAAATCTGCCTTGCTTTCAATGCCTCTTCATAGCTTACCTCAATATATTTTTTAAAAATAGTTGGCCTTTATAACTCTGCAGGTTTTTGAATTGCAGTGGCCCTTAGCTCCATTTTTTAGCTCTTATTTTTGTGGTCTTGCCCCTTAACCACAGGATTTCTCGAAGCCCTGTTTTTCTTCTGGGGCACCTTGCTGTGCTTTTGGTTAATTCTTCTTGCTGATATGATATTAGAGTGACATGTGCCCATTGAAACCGCTACAGCTAGTTTCTCACTGGTTCCCCCTATTCCCATTCATCCTCTGCACTAACTGCAGACTGTGCGATACCAGAACTTAAAGGCATTGACTCCATGTGGGGATGTTGTTAGTAAAGCGGCTGGAATGTCGATCCGGAGCCCCAGGAGAGGAAAAATGAGGTGCGTTTTAGAAACCTTTCCCGATCATATGGTATACCAGTCGTTGGGTTTCCCAAGCATGGTTTAGCTGTAGGAAGATTCCCTTCAACCTGGAGTGTTGGGACCCTTGGACTGAGTAGCATGAAGTATTGCATTAAACTTTCGGCAGTTGCTCACCAAAGCTCACCAATCCTCTCAGCCCCAAGTGTCCAGCCTTATGTCTTATCCAGCTGTGGGTTTATATGTGGTCAATCCAGGTTGCATCACAGCCCCTGAGCGAATTTTGTAAGAATTTTTCTCTCTTTCATTGTTTCAGCGTTTTGTTTTTAAAATTTATTTCTATAATGGGGTTTAGCTCCTTTTCACTGCTGTGTTTGTGCCGCTCTGTACACACTTGATTCCCTTATGGAGATATATCAATACATGGGTTTTAAGATTCTTATTCCTCAGATATATTTCTCTGCGGTGTATAGGGTGTGTTGAGGCCAGTTCATTGAGCAAGGTGTAGATCTTGTCTAATACCTATTTGGTTTATTGAACGGTATCTGTGCTAATTTCAAACTCTGGTTTTATGCATCACCCCACCTCTCCTTTCCCCTTAAGCTGACATAAGTGTGTTTTCTAAATGTGAGACACTGTTCTGTTCTGTAATTCATTTCTTGTGCAGCCATATTTACCCTCCCTCTATAAGTGATATCTTATGATATGTTTCTTTTTCTGTTTGACTTATTTCAAGTAGTATTATCGGACCTAAATCCACTCTTTATCCTTCTACTAGCCTTATTACATTGATTTCATGGTGAAGAGATATTCCATTGTACATAAGTACCACATCTTCTTTATCCATTGTTCTCTTTCCTGGGATATTTAAGGTGTACTGAAGTTGAGGTTCTTGTAAACAGAGTAGCCCTAAACTGTGGTGTGCTTGTGTCTTGTTGATTTTTAGACTTCCCTAGATATACTCCCATGATTGGAAGTGTCCTATGCTCTGTAGCTCTGTTTTTTAGATGATTTAGGAACCACCATACACTTCTCCAGAGTGGCTCTCGGCAGTTCACACACTGCCCATCAGCGTATAAAGGCTCCCTGTTCTCCATGGCCTGTCCTGCATTTCTGGTTTTTACAATTTTTTAGGATGGCCCTTTTGACCGGTGGGAAGTGAGACTTCTTTGTTGTGCACATTTGAATTGCTTGCTTGCTTCGTTGCCCATAAAGTGCGTATGCGTTTTTTCCTGGATATAATCAGGAAAAAACGCATACGCCCTTTTGGGCCAACTGCATCATTGTCGAAATTCTGCCGCTTTTCATGTGCGTTAAAGACGAGTCCAATCTATCTCTTGAAATCTGTTTCTTGCAATTCTGTCTTGCATTCAGATCCTCTTCTTTGCCTTACCTCAACATATTTTTGGACGTTAGTTTTCATTTATAACTCTGCAGGTTTGTGAATTGCAGTGACCCTGAGCTCCATTTTTTAAGTTGCTCTTTTGTGAGCTGGCCTCAAACCCGCAGGATTGCTTCAGGCCCTATTTTGGCTCCGGCGAGGCAGGCTGAGCCTTTCTTTAATTCTTATTCTTAATGGGAAATTAGAGTGATATGTGCCCGTCCAAACCCCTACAACTCTTCTCTCATTGGTTCCCCCTCTTCCCGTTCATCCTCCTCACAATTTGCAAAATGTGTGAAACAGAAGTTTAAATGTGCTGATTCTCCAAGTGGGGAGATTCTAAGTAGCGTGGCTGGAATGGTGAACAGGAGCACCAGGAGAGGATAAATGAGGTGCATTTTAGACACATCTCCCGATCACATGGTGTACAGTCCTCTGGGTTTTCCATGCATGTTTTAGCTGTAGGAAGATCCCTTGAACCTGCAGATTTGGGACCCATTGAATGGGTACCAGGTAGTATTACTTTAAAGGGTGTGCATTTCCTCACCCAACCTCACATTTCTCTTAGCGCAAACAGTTTCCAGCCTTATGTCTCATCCTGCGGTGGGTCTAGATGTGTTCAATCCATGTTGCATCACCGTCCCTGAGGAAAAGTTGTAAGAGGTTTTCTCTGTCTCTCTGTCGTTTATTTTTTTCAATTTATTACTATATTGGTTACAGCTGATTTTCAAAGCTCTGTTTCTTGCTGCTGTACATCCACTTGATTCACGTACAGAGAGACATCAATAAATTCTTTTTCAGATTCTTACCAGTCGTATATATTCTTTTCCGGTGACTTGAGTGTGCTGAGTGCAGTTCTTTTAGCTACCGTGTAGGCCTTGTTGATTATCAGTTTGGTATTTGGAATGGTATCTTTGCTAATTTCAACCTCCTGGATGATGCCTCACCCCTCCCCACCTTTCCCGTTTAGCAGCCTTATGCGTGCTTTCTACATATTTGACTATGTTTTTGTTTTGTAATTTATTTCATGTGTAGCCATTTTGGATTCCACCTTTAAGTGATATCTTATGATATGTGTCTTTTTCTTTTTGAATTCTGTCACTTAGAATGATCATACGTAACTCCTCCGGAGTTGTTACAACTGGCATATTTCATTGATTTCCAGGCGGAATAATATTCCACTCTACCTAAGTACCACATCTCTATCCATTTTTTCCCTCCAGAGACATTTAAGTTATATCCTAGTCGAGGATCTTTTAAACAGAGAGGGGGTAAACTTTGGGGTGCCTGTGTCCTCTCGATTTTTGTTTTTCCCAAGATATACGCCCATGAGTGCAAGTGCCCTATGCTCTGTAGCTCATTTTTTAGATGCTTTAGTAAACACAATACACTTCTCCAGAATGGCCGTTGGCAATATACATTTCCACTATAAGTCTCACAGGGCTCCCTCTTCTCGTTGCCCTGTCCTGCATTTCTGTTGTTTACGCTTTATGAGGATGGCTCTTCTGACTGATGCGAAGTGATATCTTTTGTAGTATTGACTTCCAGTGCCCACCTGTTTGGTTGGCTAAAAAAGTGTATGCCCTTTTCTTGAATATATACAGAAAAGAACGCATACACCCTTTTTGGCCAACTGCAATGTTGGCAATGTTCAGCTCCTTTTCTTGTGCTTAATGGCGAGTCCTTTCTACCTCCTCAAATCCCTTTCCTGCCATTCTCCCTTGCTTACAAGTTCTTTTCTCTGACTTTCCTCAAGACATTTTTCAGTGATGGATATTTTCAACTCTGCAGTTTTGTGAATTTTACTGCCCCTGAGTTCCATTGTTCAACTCGTGTTTATGGGAACTGGCCACAAAGCAGCGGGATTTCCTCAAGCCCTATACTGTTTCCATGGGCAACCCTAGCCTTTGGTCAATTCGTCTTCCTGATTGGAAATTAGAGTGACATGTGCCTGTCTGAACACCTAGGACTTGTCTCTCATTGTTCCTCATCCTTCCGCTTCATCCTCTGGACAAATTCCAAACTGTATGCAACAGGATGTTGACAGTGCTGACATCTCCAAGTGGGGAGACTGTTAGTAAAGACGCTGGAGGGGTGAACCCGAGCACCAGGAGATGAGGAGATGAGATGCCTTTTCCAAACTCTTCCCGATCAGACGGTATACCATCCTCTGGGTGTGACAGACATGTTTTAGCAGTAGGAAGAGTCCCATTCATGTAAGGAGAACACCAGGGCTTTTTCAAAATCAGTGTCTCCCCGAAACCCAAACTGGGGAAGTTTTTAAGCTACAGCTACACATATGTTCATTAAGGGCCTTGGGAAGTAGGCAGAGTCCAAACTTTAGATGATTGAAGTCTTCAGGGTCAGAAGCACTCACCACCAGCTTCCCTTAGGCTACACTTTAACTGTCATTGATAGATGATGTCAATAAAAATATCTATTCTTTTTCAGATTATTTCCCCTTATAGGTTATTGCAAAATGTTGAGTGTAGTTCCCTGTGCTATACAGTAGTTCCTTGTTGATGATCTATTTTATACATAGCAGTGTGTATGTGTTCATTCCAAACTGTTAATTTATCCCTCCTCCCACCTTTCCCCTTTGGTAATAATAAATTATAAGATTTTATACTTCTCAGAAATGGGGGAGCTGAAAGAGAGGTATCATTTTCAATGGAAAAGCATTTAAAACAAGATTGAAGGTTTAACCAAGATTATTAGCTGTACATCCTTGGAAAGAAATCACTTCGTTTCTCTAATATTGACCTGACAAATAAGACAAACCTTTTCACTGAACTTGCTTATAAAAAGTGATGGAAATATCAAATGGAAGTGTTAAAAACATCTTATTTTACCCGAGCCTTATACACTGTTCTATGTTAACTACAGTTTGGCTCACACATCTGTTCATTGAGGTTACAATAGTCTCAATTTCTGTTACTGATCCTCCAGAGTGGACCCCAACAAGTGTTCCCCTGCCCAGTGTCATTGGGGCCAACAGATCGAGACTGAGTTTGGTTCACAAGCAAAGGAAACTTTATATTTTGATCAGAGAATGGAGAGGTGAGAGCATGCACTACCCCGTGGGCTGTGGGCTGGGCTGCTGTGTAGAGATCCTGTCAGAGTCAGTGGGAGGGAGGGAGGCGGCGGAGCTCTCGAGGGCCGGGTTGGCTGTAGCTCAGGCTCTATATCGTGGAGTCTGCACTGGGCCCCAGGAGCTGAGGTGTCGACCCAGCCATTCTGCACTAGGAAATCTGGTCTGAAGTGCCGGGTGTGGAACCTCTGCATGCGGGACCCTAGGAGCACGTGAAATTAGACAAAGCACAAAGGATAAAAAAGGTTAGACTTGACTTTATTGCCCAGATTCTATTTTTATCTCCCAGGGATTTTTAATGGGCTTTGCTGGGGACAAACCCCTCCTCTGCCTTTTGTCCCGTTCCTCATTCTTGGAGTGCTGAGGGTGCAGACCCTTCTTCTGTAACTGCTGAGTGCTGAGTTGGGAGCCCTCATACCCTGGGGCGAGGGTCAGAGCTTCTCCCCAGCAGCCTCCCGGTGACGTTGATTGTCCCCAGGACCCCTGCCTCCCTGCTCGTCCACCTGAGCACCAGCATTGGAAGTGTTATAGATTCTAATGACCTTTAAGGGTCCAGGAAAGAGATGTGCAGAGACGCTGTGGGGGCCGGTTTCACCCCGCCCCACATTTGTTCGGCCACCTTAGGCTGACCGTCTCTGCCAGCCTAGATGCTCTGACCAGTAGTCTGCGCTTTCTTCAATTAGGCCCCTGAATTAACGTACAAACAGCACCAGGTGTCAGAGCCCTGCCCGCTCAACTCCCAGACAGTCCAGGGTCAGTGGTGATCAAGGACCATGATGGCTACTGAGTCAACAGCCTTTTGAAGTAAACAGGAGTCCAGCCGGTCTTATTGGCCACCATCATCACGGTGTCTGTAGGCTTTTCTATGGTGACAGTGTGGTATACTGTTCCCCCGCCAAGATTATTAGCTCCCCTCTGGGTGCAGTAAGTCCTGCAAGCAGTAGTCTACTCTTTTGGGACACACTCTTGTTGTTTTATGAGAGAAACTCCAGGTCAAGTGATGTTCACACGAGTCGTCATGGTGCCCTGTTGCCCCCGGTTATCTCTCTGGATGTTGGAGTTGGAGGGCCTCCTCACTCGAGGTCGGTGTGCCCACGGAG
Source organism: Delphinus delphis (assembly GCF_949987515.2). Taxonomy (NCBI): domain Eukaryota; kingdom Metazoa; phylum Chordata; class Mammalia; order Artiodactyla; family Delphinidae; genus Delphinus; species Delphinus delphis. Next base: position 379,932 of record NW_027192846.1, read on the forward strand.
CGAACCCTGCAACTTCAGGGCATGGTTGGTGGTTAGGATCACCACGTGGGGTCCTTTTCCCTTAGGAGGGAGGTGGCCTTTTGGGCTGCTGATTTCCAGGTTTTTAGATACCGCCAGTATCTTGGCCAGATGTGGCAGTGGGCCAAGCCCCTTAGTGACCGTAGTTTATCCTACCTGGATGGCATTCTTGCATTGTTCCATTTCAAGTGGTCCCAGTTTTTGCACTAATTCTCCAATGGCGATTCACCTTTCACCGGGAATGTAAAGGTCAAAGGGTTTAGCTAAATTAGGGAGTTCCAGGGCAAGGGTCTGAATTGACTGCTCTTTCCATTCTTGAAAGGCCACTTCTGGATTCTATTCAAAAGGATCATCATCTTTTCCTTTCAGTGTTTCATATAGAGGCCCAGCTAGTAGACTGTAGTTAGGGATCCAGAAGCAGCAAACCCTGGCCTCCCCAGGAACCCCTAAGCTGTCTTCTAGTTTTAGAAAGGGGTAAGGCTGAAAATGGTTTCTTCCCTTTCCTGGGATGGGCTTCTCTGACCTTCTGTGAGAATGAAACCCAGGCAGGTCACCGCAGTCTGTGATATTTGAGCTTTTTCTTGGACAACTTCTATCCTTTATTGGCTTGGTAGTTCAGAGGCCTCCTTAGTAGGGCTGGTGATCAGAATGTCGTCTGCATATTGAAGGAGGGTTTCCTTTTCCAGAGGTAGAACTTTTAGGTCTTTAGCTAAGCTTTCCCCAAAGATGGTGTGGGAATTTTTGCACCCTTGGGGCCAGACGGCCCGGAAGTATTGTTTTAGTTGTATGTTGAGTCCTGCCACTCACAAGCCAAAATTTCTTGTGACTCTGGGACTAATGGAATACAAAAGAAGGCATCATTGAAGACTAATACAGAATACCATGTCCTGGTGGTTGGTAGAATGACCAGCAGGGTGTAGGAATTAGGAGCAACTGGAGGTATATCCTCGGTGGCTTCACTGACTGTCCTGACATCCTTTACCAGGTCCCCAGCGGCCCATGGGGCTCTCGTGGTCAGACCAATCCCAGAATATGGAGCTCACCTGGGCAGGTACCCCACCCCCACCCCAGCCCACGGGGCTCTCGTGGTCAGGCCCCTCCCAGGATACAGAGCTACCCTTGCAGGTACCGTGGCAGGGCTGGGCACACAGGAACCGTGCACATAGCCCTCATTGCAGAGCACCCCCAGCTCACCTGTCGCTCAGAGCTGACACAGAGCACCTCAGAGCAGGACTTGAACTAACAAACAGCAGCTGCGACAGGTCTGTGACCCTGGGCATCACTCCGTGAGGCCTCCCTCCACCTGGTCTTCCAGAGACTTCCACTGCACCCGGGGCACCAGGCCTCTGTCTCCAACCACCACCCACCCCTCCTCTCCCTGACTCCTGGGTTCCTCTCATTAGGAGAGGGTTTTCTTGAAGTTGTCTCCCACTCATGGGCCAGATAAAATGATTAGAAAACAAGCCAAAGCTGCAGCCCCTTGTCTATCCTGACTCTCAGGAGCCCACACCTGTTCCTTGGACCTGGCCGGTTCAGCAAGTTCCATTTTCTGCAACTGTGAGCCCCTGAGGGGTGATGATTGGCTGACCTGGGCAGCCTTACCGTGCCGGCCAGCCCTCCCCAGGTGTGCCTGGGTTGAGATCAATATAAATACCACTCCAGGCAGCAAGAGCCCCTGCAGCCGTGCCTGACGCCATTTTCTCTGCCCTGTCAGCAGTCTCGGGGCTGGGCTGGTGGGAGGGAGTGAGAGGCCACGGCTTTGTGGGTGGCCCAGTGTGAGTGGGGCTCTGCTGGACTTTCTGCAGCAGTTGCCAGGCTGCCACCTGCTAAAGAAGAGGATGTGTCACCCATACCTGCTGCTGGAATTTCTCCCTGGGCAGAGGTGAGGAAGGAAAAAAGCAGTGGGGGCAGGGACAGGACGGGTATCTCAGGCAGGGAAATGGAAATCTTCCAGAAGAGCACCCAGGGCCAGGACCATCCTGGCTGGCCTGCAGGCACCAAGTCGGCCGGCATGCTGTCACTCGTGTGGCTCTATGGCCCTTCCTCTAGGCTTTCAAGTCCTTGTATATATTCAGGTGTTTTACCTGGGACGGGTGGGAATAGTTCAGCAGCAACTGGCCTGGGGCTCAGCTCACGTTTACTCACAGATGCCTCGGCACGGTGCCCCAGCTTTGCAATGAGGACGCTTGTTGCGTGGGGGCTGCTGGCTGAATGGGAGACGATTCCCCACCACTGACCAACTTCAGAATTGTTTACAACTGGAGCAAGTGCCCTGATACGGTTTTCCTCTGTGTAACTGGTGGGTTCTGTGTTTTTTTTCTCTTTTTCGTTTTTGGTTCAAGGTAGATTTTATTCCTCTTTTTTGTATTTACAGATATAAGCATGGAAATAATTTATTCATATAAATACATGTATGTGCAGGGAATAATTGTTTTTTCTGTTTTATTTTTTAAATTTTATTTCTTTTTAATTTTGAATTTTATTTTATATTTTTATACAGCAGGTTCTTATTGGTTATCTATTTTATACATATAAATGTATACATGCCAATCCCAGTCTCTCAACTCCTCCCACCACCACCCCCCCCAACAGCTTTCCCTCCTTGTTGTCCATACGTTTGTTGTCTACATCTGTTGCTCTATTTATGCCTTGCAAAATGGTTAATCTGTACAGTTTTTCTAGGTTCCACATATATGCATGAATATACAAGATTTGTTTTTCTCTTTCTGACTTACTTCACTCTGTATGACAGTCTCTAGATCCATCGACGTCTCTACAAATGACCCAATTTCATTCCTTTTCATGGCTTAGTAATATTCCATTTTATATATGTACCACAGCTTTATGCATTCGTCTGTCTGTGGGCATTTAGGTTGCTTCCATTACCTCGATATTGTAAATAGTGATGCAATGAACATTGCGGTGAATGACTCTTTTTGATTTATGGTTTTGTCTGCGTATATGTCCAGTACTGGGATTGCTGTATCATATGGTAATTCTATTGTTAGTTTCTTAAGAAATTCCATATTGTTCTCCATAATGACTGTATCAATTTATATTCCCAACAATAGTGGAAGAGGGTTCCTTTTCTCCACACCCTATCCAGCATTTTTTGTTTGTAGATTTTCAATGATGCCTATTCTACCAGGTGTGAGGTGATACCTCATTGTTGAATCCATTTCGTTGAGCAAGGGGTAGCTCTTGTCTATTACATATTTGGCTTATGGAACGGTATCTGTGCTAATTTCAAACTCTGCTTTTATGCAGCACCCCAACTCCCCTTCCCCCTTAAGCAGGCATAAGTTGGTTTTCTAAACTTGAGACCCTGTTCTGTTTTGTAATTCAGTTCAAGTGTAGCCAAGTTCACATTCCGTGTATTAGTGATACCTTATGATGTTTCTTTTTCTGTGTGACTTATTTCACTTAGAATCATCGTGCCTCAATCCACTCATTATGCTGGTACGGGCCTGGTGACATAGATTTCATTGCTGAGTGGTATTCTATTGTACATAAGTACCGCAACTTCTTTATCGATTATTTGCTCTCTGGGATATTTAACTTGTGCCGTAGAAGAGATTCCTGTAAAAAGAGCCGTGCCAAATTTTGGGGTTGCTGTGTCGTTTTCATATTAATTTCCCTAAGCTATAGGACCATAAGTGGAAGTGCCCTAGGCTCTGTTGCTTTGTTTTTTAGATGTTTCAGGAAACAACATACACTTCTCCCGAGTGTCTGTTGGCAATTTACATCCCGCCCATCAGCATAACAAGGCTCCCAGTTCTCCATGGCCTGTCCTGCCTTTCTGGATTTTACACTTTATTCTGATGGCGCTTTTGACCGGGGGGAAGTGAGACTTCATTGTAGTGCAGATTTCCTTTGCAATCTTGCTTGGTTGGCCAAAAAGGGCGTATGCGTTTTTTCCTGAATATATTCAGGAAAAAACGCATATGCCCTTTTGGCAAAGTGCATCATTGTGGACGTTCTGCCTCTTTTCCTATGCTTTCAATGCAATTCCAGTCTACCTCCTGAAATCGGAATCCTGCAATTCTGCCCCGCTTTCAAGTCCTCTTGGCAGCCTTACTTCAGTATATTTTTGGACGAGAGCTGTCATTTATAACTCTGCAGGTTTGTGAATTACAGAGCCCCTGAGCTCCTTTCTTCAACTCACTTTCTTGTGAGCTGGCCGCAACACCGCAGGATGGCTTCAGGCCCTAATCTGTTTCCAGCACGGCACGCTGAGCCTTTGGTTAATTCCTCTTCCTAGTGGGAAATGAGAGTTAAATTTGCCCGTTCAGACACCTCCAGCTAGTCTCTCATTGGTTCTCCCTATTCCTGTTCATCTTCCGCAGAAATTGCAAACTGGGCCAAACAGGAGGTTAAAGGCACTGACTGTCCAAGTCGGGAGAGTGTTAGTAAAGCGTCTGGAATGTTGCACCCAAGTACCAGGGTATGAAAACTGAGACATATTTGAACACGTCTCCCGATCACACGGTTAATCATACTCTGGGTTCCACATGCATGTTTTAGCTGAAGGAAGAATACCTTAAACCTGGAGAGGTGAGACCCGTGGAATGGGTACCATGCAATATGACTTCAAAGGGTCTTCATTTGCTCACGAACCTCTCCAATCCTATCACTGCTGCATTTATGCCCCTGTACACATGCTTGATTCTCTTTCGGAGACATAGCAATCCATAGGTTTTAAGATACTTACTAGTCAGGTACATTCTTAGGCGTTAAATATGGGGTGTTGAGTCCATTTCGTTGAGCAAGGAGTAGCTCTTGTCTATTCCATATTTGGCTTAAGGAACTTTATCTGTGCTCATTTCAATCTCTGGTTTTATGCAGCACCCCAACTCACCTTTCCCCTTAAGCAAGCATAAGTTGGTTTTCTAAATTTGAGACCCTGTTCTGTTCTGTAATTCACTTCCTGTGTAGCCAAGTTTACATTCCGTGTATTAGAGATATCTTATGATGTTTCTTTTTCTGTGTGACTTATTTCAGTTAGAATCATCATACCTGAATCCACTCATTATGCTGCTACGGGCCTGATGACATTGATTTCATTGCTGAGTGATACTGCATTGTACGTAAGTACCACAAGTTCTTTATCCATTTTTCACTTTCTGCGATATTGAACTTGTACGGTAAACGAGGTTCTTGTAAACATAGGCGTCCCAAACATTGGGGTGGCTGTGTCTTTTTGATTTTAATTTCCCTAAGCTATAGGACCATAAGTGGAAGTGCCCTAGGTTCTGTTGCTTTGTTTTTTAGATGTTTCAGGAAACGCCATACACTTCTCCGGAGTGGTTGTTGGCAATTTACATCCCGCCCATCAGCATAACAAGGCTCCCAGTTCTCCATGGCCTGTCCTGCCTTTCTGGATTTTACACTTTTTTCAGATGGCCCTTTTGACCGGGGGGAAGTGAGACTTCATTGTAGTGCAGATTTCCTTTGCAAGCTTGCTTGGTTGGCCAAAAAGGGCGTATGCGTTTTTTCCTGAATATATTCAGGAAAAAACGCATACGCCCTTTTTGGCCAAGTGCATCATTGTGGACGTTCTGCCTCTTTTCCTATGCTTTCAATGCAATTCCAGTCTACCTCCTGAAATCGGTTTCCTGCAATTCTGCCCCGCTTTCAAGTCCTCTTGGCAGCCTTACTTCAGTATATTTTTGGACGATAGCTGTCATTTATAACTCTGCAGGTTTGTGAATTACAGTGCCCCTGAGCTCCTTTCTTCAACTCGCTTTCTTGTGACCTGGCCGCAACACCGCAAGTTGGCTTCAGGCGCTAATCTGGTTCCAGTACGGCACGCTGAGACTTTGGTTATTTCCTCTTCCTGGTGGGAAATGAGAGTTAAATTTGCCCGTCCAGACACCTCCAGCTAGCCTCTCATTGGTTCTCGCTATTCCTGTTCATCTTCCGCAGAAATTGCAAACTGTGCCAAACAGGAGGTTAAAGGCGCTGACTCTCCAAGTGGGGAGAGTGTTAGTAAAGCGTCTGGAATGTTGCACCCGAGTACCAGGGTATGAAAACTGAGACATATTTGAACACGTTTCCCGATCACATGGTTGATCATACTCTGGGTTCCACATGCATGTTTTAGCTGAAGGAAGAATACCTAAAACCTGGAGAGTTGAGACCCGTGGAATGGGTACCATGCAATATGACTTCAAAGGGTCTTCATTTGCTCACCGAAACTCTCCAATCCTATCACTGCTGCGTTTATGCCCCTGTACACATGCTTGATTCTCTTTCGGAGACATAGCAATCCATAGGTTTTAAGATACTTACTAGTCAGGTACATTCTTAGGCGTTTAATATGGGGTGTTGAGTCCATTTCGTTGAGCAAGGAGTAGCTCTTGTCTATTCCATATTTGGCTTAAGGAGCTTTATCTGTGCTCATTTCAATCTCTGGTTTTATGCAGCACCCCAACTCACCTTTACCCTTAAGCAAGCATAAGTTGGTTTTCTAAATTTGAGACCCTGTTCTGTTCTGTAATTCAGTTCCTGTGTAGCCAAGTTTACATTCCGTGTATTACTGATATCTTTTGATATTTCTTTTTCTGTGTGACTTATTTCAGTTAGAATCATCATACCTGAATCCACTCATTGTGCTGCTAAGGGCCTGATGACACAGATTTCATTGCTGAGTGATATTGCTTTGTAAGTAAATACCACAACTTCTTTATCCATTTTTCACTTTCTGCGATGTTGAACTTGTACTGTAAACGAGGTTCTTGTAAACAGAGCCGTTCCAAACTTTGGGGTGGCTGTGTCTTTTTGATTTTAATTTCCCTAAGCTATAGGACCATAAGTGGAAGTGCCCTAGGTTCTGTTGCTTTGTTTTTTAGATGTTTCAGGAAACACCATACACTTCTCCCGAGTGGTTGTTGGCTATTTACATCCCGCCCATCAGCATAACAAGGCTCCCAGTTCTCCATGGCCTGTCCTGCCTTTCTGGATTTTACACTTTTTTCAGATGGCCCTTTTGACCGGGGGGAAGTGAGACTTCATTGTAGTGCAGATTTCCTTTGCAAGTTTGCTTGGTTGGCCAAAAAGTGCGTATGCGTTTTTTCCTAAATATATTCAGGAAAAAACGCATACGCCCTTTTTGGCCAAGTGCATCATTGTGGACGTTCTGCCTCTTTTCCTATGCTTTCAATGCAATTCCAGTCTACCTCCTGAAATCGGTTTCCTGCAATTCTGCCCCGCTTTCAAGTCCTCTTGGCAGCCTTACTTCAGTCTATTTTTGGACGATAGCTGTCATTTATAACTCTGCAGGTTTGTGAATTACAGTGCCCCTGAGCTCCTTTCTTCAACTTGCTTTCTTGTGACCTGGCAGCAACACCGCAGGATGGCTTCAGGCCCTAATCTGATTCCGGCCCGGCATGCTGAGCCTTTGGTTAATTCCTCTTCCTGGTGGGAAATGAGAGTTAAATTTGCCCGTCCAGACACCTCCAGCTAGCCTCTCATTGGTTCTCGCTATTCCTGTTCATCTTCCGCAGAAATTGCAAACTGGGCCAAACAGGAGGTTAAAGGGACTGACTCTCCAAGTGGGGAGAGTGTTAGTAAAGCGTCTGGAATGTTGCACCCGAGTACCAGGGTACGAAAATTGAGACATATTTGAACACGTCTCCCGATCACATGGTTGATCATACTCTGGGCTCCACATGCATGTTTTAGCTGAAGGAAGAATACCTTAAACCTGGGTAGTTGAAACTCGTGTAATGGGTACCATGCAATATGACTTCAAAGGGTCTTCATTTGCTCACGAACCTCTCCAATCCTATCACTGCTGCGTTTATGCCCCTGTACACATGCTTGATTCTCTTTCGGAGACATAGCAATCCATAGGTTTTAAGATACTTACTAGTCAGGTACATTCTTAGGCGTTTAATATGCGGTGTTGAGTCCATTTCGTTGAGCAAGGAGTAGCTCTTGTCTATTCCATATTTGCCTTAAGGAACTTTATCTGTGCTCATTTCAATCTCTGGTTTTATGCAGCACCCCAACTCACCTTTACCCTTAAGCAAGCATAAGTTGGTTTTCTAAATTTGAGACCCTGTTCTGTTCTGTAATTCAGTTCCTGTGTAGCCAAGTTTACATTCCGTGTATTACTGATATCTTATGATGTTTCTTTTTCTGTGTGACTTATTTCAGATAGAATCATCATACCTGAATCCACTCATTGTGCTGCTAAGGGCCTGATGACACAGATTTCATTGCTGAGTGATATTGCTTTGTAAGTAAATACCACAACTTCTTTATCCATTTTTCACTTTCTGCAATGTTGAACTTGTACTGTAAACGAAGTTCTTGTAAACAGAGCCGTTCCAAGCTTTGGGGTGGCTGTGTCTTTTTGATTTTAAATTACCTAAGCTATAGGACCATAAGTGGCAGTGCCCTAGGCTCTGTTGCTTTGTTTTTTAGATGTTTCAGGAAACACCATACACTTCTCCAGAGTGGTTGTTGGCAATTTACATCCCGCCCATCAGCATAACAAGCCTCCCAGTTCTCCATGGCCTGTCATGCCTTTCTGGATTTTACACTTTTTTCAGATGGCCCTCTTGACCGGGGGGGAAGTGAGACTTCATTGTAGTGCAGATTTCCTTTGCAAGCTTGCTTGGTTGGCCAAAAAGGGCGTATGCGTTTTTTCCTGAATATATTCAGGAAAAAACGCATACGCCCTTTTTGGCCAAGTGCATCATTGTGGACGTTCTGCCTCTTTTCCTATGCTTTCAATGCAATTCCAGTCTACCTCCTGAAATCGGTTTCCTGTAATTCTGCCCCGCTTTCAAGTCCTCTTGGCAGCCTTACTTCAGTATATTTTTGGACGATAGCTGGCATTTATAACTCTGCAAGTTTGTGAATTACAGTGCCCCTGAGCTCCTTTCTTCAACTCGCTTTCTTTTGAGCTGGCCGCAACACCGCAGGATGGCTTCAGGCCCTAATCTGGTTCCGATACGGCACGCTGAGCCTTTGCTTATTTCCTCTTCCTGGTGGGAAATGAGAGTTAAATTTGCCCGTCCAGACACCTCCAGCTAGCCTCTCATTGGTTCTCGCTATTTCCGTTCATCTTCCGCAGAAATTGCAAACTGTGCCAAACAGGAGGTTAAAGGCGCTGACTCTCCAAGTGGGGAGAGTGTTAGTAAAGCGTCTGGAATGTTGCACCCGAGTACCAGGGTACAAAAACTGAGACATATTTGAACACGTCTCCCGATCACATGGTTGATCATACTCTGGGTTCCACATGCATGTTTTAGCTGAAAGAAGAATACCTAAAACCTGGGTAGTTGAAACCCGTGGAATGGGTACCATGCAATATGACTTCAAAGGGTCTTCATTTGCTCACCGAACCTCTCCAATCCTATCACTGCTGCGTTTATGCCCCTGTACACATGCTTGATTCTCTTTCGGAGACATAGCAATCCATAGGTTTTAAGATACTTACTAGTCAGGTACATTCTTAGGCGTTTAATATGGGGTGTTGTGTCCATTTCGTTGAGCAAGGAGTAGCTCTTGTCTATTCCATATTTGGCTTAAGGAACTTTATCTGTGCTCATTTCAATCTCTGGTTTTATGCAGAAACCCAACTCACCTTTCCCCTTAAGCAAGCATAAGTTGGTTTTCTAAATTTGAGAACCTGTTCTGTTTTGGAATTCACTTCCTGTGTAGCCAAGTTTACATTCCGTGTATTAGAGATATCTTATGATGTTTCTTTTTCTGTGTGACTTATTTCAGTTAGAATCATCATACCTGAATCCACTCATTATGCTGCTACGGGCCTGATGACATTGATTTCATTGCTGAGTGATACTGCATTGTACGTAAGTACCACAAGTTCTTTATCCATTTTTCACTTTCTGCGATATTGAACTTGTACGGTAAACGAGGTTCTTGTAAACATAGGCGTCCCAAACATTGGGGTGGCTGTGTCTTTTTGATTTTAATTTCCCTAAGCTATAGGACCATAAGTGGAAGTGCCCTAGGTTCTGTTGCTTTGTTTTTTAGATGTTTCAGGAAACGCCATACACTTCTCCGGAGTGGTTGTTGGCAATTTACATCCCGCCCATCAGCATAACAAGGCTCCCAGTTCTCCATGGCCTGTCCTGCCTTTCTGGATTTTACACTTTTTTCAGATGGCCCTTTTGACCGGGGGGAAGTGAGACTTCATTGTAGTGCAGATTTCCTTTGCAAGCTTGCTTGGTTGGCCAAAAAGGGCGTATGCGTTTTTTCCTGAATATATTCAGGAAAAAACGCATACGCCCTTTTTGGCCAAGTGCATCATTGTGGACGTTCTGCCTCTTTTCCTATGCTTTCAATGCAATTCCAGTCTACCTCCTGAAATCGGTTTCCTGCAATTCTGCCCCGCTTTCAAGTCCTCTTGGCAGCCTTACTTCAGTATATTTTTGGACGATAGCTGTCATTTATAACTCTGCAGGTTTGTGAATTACAGTGCCCCTGAGCTCCTTTCTTCAACTCGCTTTCTTGTGACCTGGCCGCAACACCGCAGGTTGGCTTCAGGCGCTAATCTGGTTCCAGTACGGCACGCTGAGACTTTGGTTATTTCCTCTTCCTGGTGGGAAATGAGAGTTAAATTTGCCCGTCCAGACACCTCCAGCTAGCCTCTCATTGGTTCTCGCTATTCCTGTTCATCTTCCGCAGAAATTGCAAACTGTGCCAAACAGGAGGTTAAAGGCGCTGACTCTCCAAGTGGGGAGAGTGTTAGTAAAGCGTCTGGAATGTTGCACCCGAGTACCAGGGTATGAAAACTGAGACATATTTGAACACATCTCCCGATCACATGGTTGATCATACTCTGGGTTCCACATGCATGTTTTAGCTGAAGGAAGAATACCTAAAACCTGGAGAGTTGAGACCCGTGGAATGGGTACCATGCAATATGACTTCAAAGGGTCTTCATTTGCTCACCGAACCTCTCCAATCCTATCACTGCTGCGTTTATGCCCCTGTACACATGCTTGATTCTCTTTCGGAGACATAGCAATCCATAGGTTTTAAGATACTTACTAGTCAGGTACATTCTTAGGCGTTTAATATGGGGTGTTCAGTCCATTTCGTTGAGCAAGGAGTAGCTCTTGTTTATTCCATATTTGGCTTAAGGAACTTTATCTGTGCTCATTTCAATCTCTGGTTTTATGCAGAAACCCAACTCACCTTTCCCCTTAAGCAAGCATAAGTTGGTTTTCTAAATTTGAGAACCTGTTCTGTTTTGGAATTCAGTTCCTGTGTAGCCAAGTTTACATTCCGTGTATTAGAGATATCTTATGAGATTTCTTTTTCTGTGTGACTTATTTCAGTTAGAATCATCGTACCTGAATCCACTCATTATTCTGCTACGGGCCTGATGACATTGATTTCATTGCTGAGTGATACTGCATTGTACGTAAGTACCACAAGTTCTTTATCCATTTTTCACTTTCTGCGATATTGAACTTGTACGGTAAACGAGGTTCTTGTAAACAGAGGCGTCCCAAACATTGGGGTGGCTGTGTCTTTTTGATTTTAATTTCCCTAAGCTATAGGACCATAAGTGGAAGTGCCCTAGGCTCTGTTGCTTTGTTTTTTAGATGTTTCAGGAAACACCATACACTTCTCCAGAGTGTCTGTTGGCAATTTACATCCCGCCCATCAGCATAACAAGGCTCCCAGTTCTCCATGGCCTGTCCTGCCTTTCTGGATTTTACACTTTTTTCAGATGGCCCTTTTGACCGGGGGGAAGTGAGACTTCATTGTAGTGCAGATTTCCTTTGCAAGTTTGCTTGGTTGGCCAAAAAGGGCATATGCGTTTTTTCCTGAATATATTCAGGAAAAAACGCATACGCCCTTTTTGGCCAAGTGCATCATTGTGGACGTTCTGCCTCTTTTCCTATGCTTTCAATGCAATTCCAGTCTACCTCCTGAAATCGGTTTCCTGCAATTCTGCCCCGCTTTCAAGTCCTCTTGGCAGCCTTACTTCAGTCTATTTTTGGACGATAGCTGTCATTTATAACTCTGCAGGTTTGTGAATTACAGTGCCCCTGAGCTCCT